>NW_015641295.1:1150902-1155304 GCF_001515625.1 Sinocyclocheilus rhinocerous
TCACTGAATTCAATGATGAACAGCCTTTAACTGAAAATTTAGTATTTACTATTGTCACTTTGCATTATTGACACTATTTTCGTATTTAATGCTGTACAGTTGCTTTGACACAATATGTATTGTTAAAAGCGCTATGTAAATAAAGGTTACTTGATTTGACTGCAAAAAGTAGGCCTATTGAATAAAAGGGTATCATTAATTGTGGCCAACGTGTATTAGTGAAGAAGAAAAAAAAACATTTATTCCATAATAAGATTTTCCTCCCATTTTAAGTTCTTACTCTCCAATTAAAGGCTAGCTTTTTGTAATTAAAAAAAAAAAAAAAAAGATCAAAAGGATTAACCTTTTCACAGGTTTCCTTGTTCTCTATATGTAATAAACTCTATATGTAATAAATTTTCATGTGAACTGGACTAACAGTGAATGCTTTGTTTCTAATTAAGCTGCAGCACTTGTTTTAGAGTCATGTTTACCTCAACAGTGATGTTCGCCTTGACCTGCTCGACTCCTGCTTCTTCCCACATTTAGCTCAACTTCCTACCAGATAGCAGGCTTCTGTTTGTACATAGTGTCCAGCAGCATACTCTAAACTGCATTAGTATGCAATCAAATGCACTTAAAGAAAATGCATCTTTTCTACCTACTGTACGTGAAGAAAGCAAGACTATTTTTCTCCCATGGTTTCATTCTTGCAAAGTCTGCATTTACTCTGATATTTTGTGACTGATCATAAGCAACAAGGAAACAGGATTAGCCTACTAGGCAGGCCAGAAAAGAAGAACCCTCTCTTCTTTTCTTAAATGTGAAAAAAACACTAAAAAAGACACATCCATGCTTGTTAAGCACTAAGACTTGAGAAAACCAGCAGCACCTCTCCATTGTACCATAACCTCCATAACCTTCAGACACTTTCCTCCACTCTGTGCTAATGACACCAATAATTAGCACATTGTTCTGCCTTTCCTGTAATGCTGTGAAAGACAAAGGAAAGACGACAAACTTCACAAAGTGCAAAGCTAAGTCTGACTGATTAATGAATGGCTTAAAGGAGTAGTTCTCTTCAAACTGAAAAAGATAAACCAACAGAAGACTATGATAAGTAGTTCATGAAGCCACACAATGGCTTTATGTAAGAAACAGACCTAGATTTAAGTTTAAAACTAGAAAATTAGCTGTTAATGTGTTAGTTTATTGTTATGTTTAACTAATTTAAACATGAATCAATTTTTTAGACTTTTCTATCTAAAAAAGCATGGCAGCACATTAGGTTTGCAAATTTGCATCTGAACAAACCATAAGTCTTCTAGAACAATGTTCTTTGAACAGACAAGACCAAAGTGGAGATGTTTGGCCATAATGCACAATGCCACGTTTGGCGAAAACCTAAAGAGCATATCAGCACAAACACCTCATACCAAAAGTCAAGCATGTTGGAGGAGGGCTGATGATTTTGGGGTTGTTTAGTAGCCACAGGACCTGGGCACCTCCCAGTCATTGAGTCAACCATGAACTCCTCTGTATCCCAAAGTATTCTAGAGTCAAATGTAAGGACATAATCCGACAGCTAAAGTTGGGCCAAAATTGGGTCATGCAACAGGACAATGATCCCAAGCACACCAGCAAATCTACAACAGAATGACTGAAAGTGGAGTCAGCAGCTGAAGACATGTTGGGTGAGAAGATAGAGGATTCTGGGAGAAGTATTAGGGTGGGATGAATAAGGACTCTAGTCACAATGAGAGGATGGTCCTGTCTCTATCTGGAGGGGTGGGTCTTCTTAGACATGGGACAAAGGAACAGGAGAAGAGGTCAAGGTGAGATAGATGTCCTGTCCACGGGAAGATGACAAACAGTCATTGTGCTTGTAGACCCATCCTTCATAATGACAGAGATAACAGAATCCACTATTAAATCACAAAGCTCTTCCACAAACTGTGACAATGACTGGGTGTACGTCTGTGGCTTTTTCGTTAAATACGTTTCTCTCTACCAATGGACATGGTTTTCACTCTGGTTGTTCTTCTACAAGCTGTGACTACAGCACAGGCCATCGGTAAGCACGTATTGTTTTATATGTACACTGCTTATTATTATTAAGTGCTTATTCTCTGAGTTTCATTCTAAATGACACTGCCAACCAGTTTTCCATTTTCCAGTTTTTCAAATGACTGTAATCAGCATATTGCTATATAGTGCTATATATTTGGCATTTTTGTAGGGCATGCTTACTTGTGCAAAAGTCACATCACTGTTTTCTCCAGAGCTGCTTTATAGATTAACCCCATTCCACAATTGATGGACTTTACAGTTATTGAACTAACATGAATCAACAATGAACTGATTTCAACTGAATCATGACAAGAGTGTTCTGAGTGGTTTTTGTGTGTTGATACAGTATGTGGTGGCTAAGAGGTAAAGCCAAAATGTTCTTACTTGGCCCATCCCTAAGTGTTTTTGATGTTTTACTTGTATGACTTTCTTCTGCTGAATACAAAAGAAGAAATTTGAAGAAGTGTGGTTACCATCGACTACTATTGCATGGAAAAAAAAAAAAAAGAGGGACATTTCAAATGATCTTGTTCCACAGAAGAAAGGCAAACAGGGTTGGCATAACATGAGGGTAAGTAAATGATGACAGGATTGTCATTTATGGGGTGAACTAAGCCTTTAAGATTTGAAAAAGATTCCTAATTAAAATTACCATGGTTACCAAACAAGATTCTGAGTCATATGTTTCTGTAATACAGCTGCTGGTCTCTAGATATGATTCATGTTCTTCAATGTAAGTTCATGCAAATCCTGAATCAGGTCACTTAGCGGACATCTGCTTATTAAAGGGGTCATATGATGCTTTTTTAAAGATCATTATTTTGTGTATTTGGTGTAACAGAATATGTTGACATGCTTTAATGTTTCAAATACTGTACATTATTGTAGGTCCTCTATGCCCCGCCTCTCTCAAACGCTTCTTGAACTATCAATTATAATTATACCATAAATGATGCAGGAATAATATTGTGTAACATCCAAATTAATGTTATTACTTAATCATAGTGGTAGAGATAAAGGTAAAGATGGTGTTATTTTTTAGTTAAAAATGTGTTATTTTTTAGTTAAACATCTCTGGAGTCAATGCTTTTGGCTCAGTATTCTATTCTATTCTATTCTAACCACATTTTAATCATTAATCAAAACATCTTTATTTAGAAACATTCTCCATTTGAGCTCATACACCATTTGTTTCAATACCAAAAGATGCCCAAGAAATAAGCAATATTTGGAGTGAACAAAAAAAATGTTTCTGGGTATGGATATGCAGCAGATGTGAAAGATGAGAATTTATTGTAACAGTGTCCAAGAATGCTGTGTTTACCGCAAACAGTCATGACCTGAACATCCATTTATCCTTGACCTCCGGCTGTTCTTGTATCAACTGAACATCCCTAGGAGACAGACCTATCTAGAGTCTGCCTGTGCTGATAGTACTACCCTCTAATATTAATTATAATATTAAGACATGTCTGTGGGTGTGAAAGTGCTGTTTTCAAAGGCACTGCTACAAAGTGTTTGTGATTTGGAAAATTCTAAAATTCAGATGATTACACATGAATATTATGGCAAATCATGCAACTCAGAGGAGATGTGTGAATACTTTTCTAAGTGATCAGATGATATTCTGATATTCTGGAAACCAGAATATCAGAAACTGGGTGGGCTCTTTTCATTTGGGTCAGTAAGCAATCACATAGCAACCATTCAGAACACCCTGGTTACAGCATAGCAAAAAGCCAAAACAACAAACACTCTTAGTAAACAAAAAGCAACACCTTAGCATAATGGTGGTTGGTTTTGCATAGACAAGCACTGCTTACATTTCCTTCAGAAAATGTAAAAGTCACATTTAAATGCATTGTGTCAGGGTTTTGAGAAGGCAAATATCAATCCACTTGAAGGTTTGTGTTTTTGCACAAAACCCTGACCCCTGTTGTGATGATTTGGAATTAGATATGGTCAGTGAGAGTTGATTCTATAACTCAGTGATCCTCAAATCTGGCTCGCGAGATCCACTTTCCTACAGAGTTTATCTCTAACCCTAATCAAACACACCTGAGTTTGCTAATCAATGTCTTCAGGATCATTGGAAAAACACAGGTAGGTTTGTTTGATTAGGGTTGGAGCTAAACTCTGCAGGAAAGTGGATCTCGTGAGCCAGATTTGAGGATCACTGCTATAACTGCACGACAGGGCAAATTTACCACAAGCCAGGGCACAGTGTGTTGTCTGTGGCTTTGATTTTTGTTTTATCTAAGGTGATAATTTACTGTGGAAAGGATTCTCCCTCTATGCCTCATCAAGCTGCTGCCGCTTCCTGACGAATGGTCTTTCACGCCTTATGCTGCAT
>NW_015641295.1:1155571-1161346 GCF_001515625.1 Sinocyclocheilus rhinocerous
AAGCTTTAAAGGAGACCATTGTGAGCTTGCTAGAGTTTTTGTCTCAGGAGACAAGTTTGAGAAGCAGGAGACTCAAGCAAAAGTTTCCATTCAATATTAAAGTAACCTCATTTCTGTCTAGGAGAAATATTTGAAATGTTAAAGAGATCTCTTTTTATTTGATTTTTCTTCCCTCTGGTTAGCTTCAATGTCATTTTTCCACACCATTATCAAAGACAATACATGCATTGTCATATTTGAAGTTGTTTTACGTAGACCGTGTTTTATTGCACAATGATTTAACAGAGGAAACCATAACCTATATTTATTGTACATACATGCAAAAATGGGCTGTACAAGACAAAATTTTAATGCTAAACAAAGCAAAAAAAAAAAAAAACACTGGTACACTAGTGTTACATTTGTTAAAAAAAGGTATTGCTCTTATACTAAACATCTTGCACTTGTAAGTTCTTTCTAGTGTGTTTGGAAAATGTAGTGTATTTACAATGCTGGACATTAAAGATACATTTAAACATTTAAACTAGTAACCCTTGATATTCTGAAATGTTTAATGCTATTTAAATGATAGTTTTAGTATTTACTATATTAGTAAAAGTTTAACGTTTCTCCTCAAATAAAACTGAAGACATCTTAAGACAAAGCTGATATCTCATGATACTAAAATGAGAGATATATGAGAATCTCATCTAAGTCTCCTGAGTTTAGGAAAACCAACCACTGAGCAAAAAATTTTTCCTATGGGAATGCATAATATGTGGTGACAAGTTCTGACCAATTTTTACCTGTCTCGGCTCTAGATCCCTGCTCAGCGTATATCAGTCTGAATGAACCATGGCGGAACACTGACTACCATGTCAACAACTCTGCGGGAGTCCCTCTGTGCGACCGGCATGTGGCGGGAGAGTGGTATCGCTTTACGGGGATGGCTGGGGATGCTATGCCAACCTTCTGTATCGAGGAGAACCACTGTGGTACCCATGCTCCCATCTGGCTGAACGGCAGCCACCCTCAGCCTAGCGATGGCATGGTCACCCTCCCAGTGTGTGCTAGCTTCAATAATAACTGCTGTCACTGGACAGCTAGTGTGGATGTAAAGGCCTGTGCTAAGGGTTACTATGTGTACCGCCTGCCCCGACCCTCCGTCTGCTTCCACGTCTACTGTGGCCGTAAGTCTTCCTCCTGCTTTACTGGGTCTTTCTGACATTTTGGATAAAATTTACCTCCATCAGATTCGTTGTGTGTGTTGCCATAGATTTCTATGACATATGTGATGAGGTGGAGTGTAACGGAGCTGACTGTCCTGTCGAGCCAGAATGCCGCTGTTCTGAGGGAACGGTTCTAGGCCCGGATGCACAGACATGTCTGGGTGAGTAACAGTGTGGTCCAGGCCTGGCCAAGATAGATGCTTATAGAGCCGAAGAGTTATATTGCGATTAGAATGAGAGAGTGCTTTTGCAGTGATGAAAAAGAGACCACAAGACTGTTGAAAAGCGAAATTGAGAAACAATCCACTAATGTACGAAGGCAGCCAGCTAAATCAATGCTTTTAATGGTGAAAAAGAAGAGAGTGCAATTTATAGTTTTAAAGGAATATCTGTAGGTAATTTTCAGGATACAATCTGTTGAAGTTTGTCTTGGAGAACTTTTTTTTTTTTTTGCTCCCGTCTGGTGCTGTTGCTATGGTTACCTCTCAGAATGAGCGTAACTTATGTTCACAAGTCTCTATCTCTTAAGGATATGTAGTTGTTACAAGAACAGCCAGAGGCCAAGGATATATAGAAGTTTAAGGCAAGACTGTATAGGGTCCAATCCTGCTCCTGGGGGTCCTGCAGATGTAGCTCCAAGTCTAATTAGGTACACCTGAAGCAGCAAATCAAGGTCTTCAGGATTACTACAACACTCCAGGCCAGGGTTGCCAGGTCTATGAAACAAAACCAGCCTAACTGTGATTCAAAACTAGCCATATAGCAATTTTTTCTATGGTTTTCCCCTCTGTTGGAGGTCCCCTTCATTGAAATTGCATTCCTTGGGATAGCTTTAACCCACCAACTAAAAAAGCAACCTGCAACAGTGTAAAAGTAGCCCAATTCTGTGGTAAAACCACAGACTTGGCAACACTGATCCAAGCTGGTGGGCTGGGACCAGGCCTCTAGGACCAGGATTGGACACCCATGGTATAGGCCCAAGTAGTCTACACACACTGATCCACTTGAAACTGTTAAAATAAAATAAAAAGCCCTTCCAACTTTTAGTTTGACTTAGAGGCTTGGGGGATTCAAACCCTAATTGGAAGGGTTAGACTCCTCAAATCCTTTCTTAATTTGCAGAAGGAACACAGTGCATGAAGCAGTCCTACTTCTTAAGCTGGTGAGAGGAAAGTGTCAACTCCAAATGCTGTAGGGGCAAAGACACAACAGGAAAATAAGGAGTAAACAGAATAAGTGAAAACAATTAGATGTAATTGAATGCGTTCATTTACTGGATTGGATATACTTAAGGACATCAAGCCATCTATCCTACACACTGATGCTTTCTCTCTAGCTTTCAGTTTTTCATGTAAGCATTTCATAACCTTTTTACCCTTCAGGAGAAACTTAACTTATCACTGTCAATTCCATTTCCAGAACAACATAAATGACTGGCCTTGTTGCAAAACAGTCATCCACCTACAGAGGGAACATTTTAAGGCAGCATTTTGTGTTGATCCTGACACAAAGACTGTTCTGGTAAAGACAGACAGACAAATTCTAAATCAACGTTGCATATATAGAAAACAATCCAAATGCACTCGAGTCTAATCTTCTCAGGTGAAGCATTGAATGACGCACAAAGTTGCTGCCTGTGCATTCCAACTCAATCTGTTTCAGTTAGGATGCTGCCTTCAAAGTTTCTACTCCACATTCACTTATCTGCTTCTGTTTTTAACTGCGTTCTGTTGTGTTAAGATGTGAACGAATGTGAGAAAGGCAATGGAGGATGTGCAGAAATATGCATCAACACCAAGGGCTCTCGTCGATGTGAGTGTGGACCAGGTAAAGTAATGCACGAGGACGGGAAGAGCTGTAAAGGTAAGAACATGGTAAACCAGAGCATCCTGAATATGGGCAGGCTTTCATTTAACTCATGCATTGTGGTTTCTGTGGTTGTGTGTAGAGACTGCCGGCTGTGACAATGTGAATGGAGGCTGCAGCCATGGATGCTTCTTAGAGGACGACTCATATTACTGTCATTGTCCCCGGGGTCTGACGTTGGGAGATGACAAACGGACCTGTCAAGGTGAGCTGAACCTATCTCTCCTACTTCGTGCCTCTTTCTGTCAGGGTTTGTAGATTTCACTACGACGTTTGTTTTGTGTGCAGTCCCTGTGCAGTGTGATCCTAGTTCCATAGAGGTCTCGATTCCCAAAGAACTGGTGGGAGGACTTGAACTCTTCCTGTCTAACAGCTCCTGCCGGGGCATTTCCAATGGCACCCACATTAACCTCCACTTTAGTCTGAAGACATGTGGCACTGTGGTCCAGGTAAAAATTATTATGGATTTTTCAAACTTTGATCAGTCATTGGATTTCATGCACACCAGGACCAAAACTTGTCAGTTGCCCTTTAATGGAGTGTCTATTTACACTAAGTGCAAATAGCCCACCTTGTTGGCAGAGGCTATTTACACTAACTTCACCCACCAATGTGCGGTTGGGCTAGTTAACATTACATAAGACGGCTGTCAAAGAACAGCTCCAGTGGTGTAAGTGGTAAAACATGTAGTGCAGACTTTTTGACACAATTGATCCAAGATCGAATCTGCCTGTTGCCGAACTCATCTCATTCCTTTTTCACATCTCATAGTTAGGGTTAGGTGTAGGGAGGGATTTATTGTCCAATAAGTCAGCATCCATCTATAATGTACTACAATACTGAGGTGCATATATTTGCCACTATTTAAAAGCGCTATATAAATAAAGGTGACTTGACTTGACTATTTGCAATAAGTAGTATAAATAGCAGAAAATACTGCTATTTTTCTACACAGTGTAAATAGACGCTATGACTATTTGCACTTAATGTAAATAGTATATCGCAAAGAAAATACTGCTATTTTCACTTAGTGTAAAATGTAAATACAGTAGTATTGCTATGCAGCTTATGGCAATAATAGCAAATAATAATAGAGTCAAAAAGAACCGTTACCATTGGGAAATACTGTGATCTTTACTGTCATCCTGGTCAAAAAGCCTCCTCAAAAGTACTTGTCAATGGTATTCCTTCATAATCTGCAGTTTGCAGGACTGAATCCATAACACCTACTCAGAATCCAACCCTAATGGATAATATCAAGTCCTAGCTTCCATATTTTTCCTCACTCTCACATTACTGAAGTAAAATAGGTGGTGAATACCATTACATGTGAACTATTTGATAGGTCTCTGGGAATGTAGTGGAACATCAACTTCCTTTCTCTCTTCTCCAGGTCATTGATGACAAAATTGTTGGCACCAACTTGGTAACAGGTTTGCCACGGTCTAGTCCCAGCAGCGATGGGGACTTGATTGTGCGCACCAGTAAACTACTGCTGCCAATTACGTGTGAGTTTCCACGGCAGTACGAGGTGTCGGATGGCTACCTGCCCAGTCTGCGCAACACAGCACTCGAGTTAGCGGGCCACAGTGAAGGAATATTCCCCTTCAGTTTGGAGCTTTTCAAAAACGCTGAATTTTCCGAGGCATACAACCAACCTCCTCAACTGCGTTTGCGTGATTCGCTGTACTTTGGCGTCGAGCCTCGAGAGCGGGTGGATGGCCTTGCTGCTTTTGTAGACAGCTGTTTTGCCACCCCTGGTCCCAAAGCTGACCAGGCCTTAAAATACTACCTAATCAGAGATGGGTAGGCATTTAAAATAATTAAAAAATGAAGACATGTTGTTCTGTACACTCATTCTGCATGCTCCACTGTAAAATCCAATAGTTTACCTTACTTAGATTTAATTAGTAATCTTTACTTAACATTATATTGATTAGCGTTCCCTTTGGTTGGGCACTTGGAACTTTGTTTATGTTACTATAATTATCTTCCTGTTAATGCAGCAATGCATCGTGAAGGCAGAGTAATTTGGCTTCAAGGGAAGAAAAGTAATAAATAGGTTGCTTTTAGAAGGTGGTCTAGGCAATCGGTTTGCATGCTTTTTTTAAGTAAGCCCAACTAATTAGATTTTACAGTGTCCATGACTGGTGCTATAAGTGATTTTAACCATTTTACTAACTTCAACTAGCCACAGAATTAGACCACCCTATCCCTTCCCTGTTGAAAAACCAGCATATGCTGGTATGTTATGAAGCATGGCAGCTGGTTTGAGCTGGTTTAAGCTGGTTCTTAGTTGGTCATGAGCTGGTTTAAAGGGTTAGTTCACCCAAAAATGAAAATTCTGTCATTAATTACTCACCCTCATGTCGTTCTGAACCCGTAACCCGTAATCTATCTTCGGAACACAAATTAATATATTTTTGATGAATTCTGAGAGCCCTCTGACCCTCCCATAGACAGCAAGGATACTACCACGATCAAGGCCCAGAAATGTAGCAAGGAGATCGGTAAAATAACCCATGTGACATCAGGGGTTCAACCGTAATTTTACGAAGCTACGACAATACTTTTTGTACGCAAAGAAAACAAAAATAACGACTTTATTTAACAATTTGTCTGCTCCACGTCACCCTGGTGCCATTTTGGAGAATATCCACTCAACGCAAACAGCGTATGCTATTCTGTGTCAGCTGCGTCA
>NW_015641295.1:1162646-1174391 GCF_001515625.1 Sinocyclocheilus rhinocerous
CGGGTTTGGAACGACATGAGGGTGAGTAATTAATGACAGTATTTTCATTTTTGGGTGAACTAACCCTTTAAGCTGGTGCTGAGCAGGAGTTGACCAGCATATAACCAGCTCATAACCAACTAAGGACCAGCTCAAACCAGCTGCCATGCTTCAAAATATATCTAACCAGCATATGCTGTTTGTTTTCAACAGTGTTCTACCATAACATCTATCTCCAAAACCTGAATACTTCAGCAAACCTGACAGCTATAAGGCACAGGAGCTGATTGGTTGGCTCTCCTGTCAATTTTTTAGCTGTTTAGCGCATACTGTCACAGGTGTTATTCATCAGGAAATTTCTGTGTGGGTACAATTTATCCACACTATTTTGAGGAGCGATTGCTTACGGCACCTTTAAACAAAGGCAGAGTCTATATTTAGAGAGTGTTGTGCTTTAATGGCCTTATATTTCTCAGCTGCATTTTCTGCTCCACGTCACCCTGGTGCCATTTTGGAGAATATCCACTCAACGCAAACAGCGTATGCTATTCTGTGTCAGCTGCGTCACGCGGATTCGTTGTTTTCATTCAAATCAAAGCGTAAACAATGTAGAAAATGTATCTGCGTGATGCAGCTGACACAGAACAGCATACGCTGTTTACGTTCAGTGGATATTCTCCAAACAGTGTTCTACCATAACATCTATCTCCAAAACCTGAATACTTCAGCAAACCTGACAGATATAAGGCACAGGAGCTGATTGGTTGGCTCTCCTGTCAATTTTTTAGTTGTTTAGCGCATACTGTCACAGGTGTTATTCATCAGGACATTTCTGTGTGGGTACAATTTATCCACACTATTTTGAGGAGCGATTGCTTACGGCACCTTTAAACAAAGGCAGAGTCTATATTTAGAGAGTGTTGTGCTTTAATGGCCTTATATTTCTCAGCTGCATTTCAGACGATACGGTGCGTCAGTTTTCGGCTAAAGATCAGCTCTCCAAACACTACCAGGTCCCTGTCTTCAAGTTCATTGGCAAGGACAACAGAGTGAGTAGGGAACAGGTGCATGCTGGGAAATACAGCTGCCTGGTCTGTCCTATGCATGTGCTTTTGTGTGCTAATGGGCTAGCTATTACTTTGCTGAAACTTTTGTGTGTACTGTGTGTGTATTAGGAGGTGTTCCTGCATTGCCGTGTGCTGGTGTGTGGGCAGGAACAAGGGGAATCTCGTTGTACACAGGGCTGCCGAAAGCGCTTGAGGAGACATCTCTGGACTGACCAGCACCAAGAGCGACACATACTTTCCAGTGGACCCATTCGCATACTGCCAGATCCATGAGACCACACACACCTATAAAATCTCTTACCCACAACGCCATCTACAGGTTACTTTACTGCAGATACTGTATGCAGTATGGATGTGTTTAAATACAGTAATTTTACATTTATGAGTTGCATCAGTTGCTTCCTTCCACTACTTCTGACATTATATTTACTACATAAAGCCTCACTAGAAAATATGTCTTTCCATGTGCATGCATCTACTGTAGGTGAAGTATTGTGTATGCGATTAACAGTATAAGCCTAGGCATTTCAAAAAAGGTTAGACCAAGTGGCATTTTACAGTTTTTAATGCTAATTTGCATATAAGCTCAGCTGGGGAAAATAAAATGATTTTACAGCCAATAAAATTATTTTTGTCACAGTCTGTAGTCATATTGTCTCTCTCAGTGCAATACACATTCATGTGTGTTACTGACACCCATTCTGCATAAATATCACTACCCTACAGAGGTTCAACAATCATAATATTTTTATTATTTCTAAACAAAACAACTTTAGTTTGGAACAAAGTTCCATAATAATAAATTAACTAGTAGGTCTATACTTAACACACTGTCAGATATTGTAGGAATTTTGTATTTCTTTTTTTTTTTAATGCAAAGCAAATGAATATTGTTTATCAAATTGGACATATGAAGTTGTCACAAACTATATATTTTATGGATATTGTTTTCCCATACAACAAACCTACACACAATCACACACTGCAAATTTGTGGGACACTTTCACACATACAACATAAAACTTTTTTAGTTTCCGCTGATCTAAAACTACTCCACTAGCACCAGTTCAAGGGTTAGTGGGTGAATCTCACAAAACGTGTCAAGAAAAGGTAATATTTCCCCCCAAAATATGGATGAAATAGAAAATATGTCAGTTTTTAGGAACAGTACATTTGTTTGTTTGATTGTTTGCTTGCTTTGTGACATTTTTAGGAAGATTAGGCTAATTTCTGCAAAATTTTCATTTTGATCATGCAAAACAACTCTTTTTCTGCAATGCAAATAAAATAAATATTTTACTTAAATTAATAGTATTTGTACATTGCAGTAGTATGTCATATACAGCATTTAATATATGCTGTAATTGTTAATTACATTTATTAAAAAAAAATAAAAATAATGATAAATAAAATAACTATATTAAACTAATGAGAATCCAACAACAACCACCACTGTTGTGCATTGCAGTAAATCTGCCTAATTGTTTCTTTTCATTAATGTGGTGAAATGTGACCAGGGTGTTTTAATGAGATTCATCCTAATACTGACCCCTACTGTGGAGTAGTTTAAACTTGTAAAGTGTTTATATGTGTTGAAGGTGGTGTGTTTTTGTGGTTTGTAGGTCTTCACAGCTCATCCTTCTCTTCTCCTTCACAATAGCAGGCTGCCCTCTGGCTGTTCATGAAGGGCCTGCAGCCCAAAGTCCAAATGGTGTTATACAGGGTGTCCGCAAAGGTCTCACAGGCTGTGGAAGAGAAGGGATACTAGGGGTTTTGTCTGGTGTGCAAAAGTGCGATTGCAAATGACAATCCATATAATCAGTAAAAAATATTTTCAGCTGGGTTAGCCATAACAGATAATGGATCTGTTCCAACACAGATATATACAAAAACCATTACGTATATACATTACATATATATAAAACACATTATGTCTGTGGAATGTCCCTATAAAACATGGAATCCCAATGTGTGTGTGTGTGTGTGTGTGTGTGTGTGTGTGTGTGTGCCAGGTGTCATAGCAAATGTCTAGCTGATTACAACATTTGGTCATGGCTGGGACACCAATATCAAACTGTGGAGTAACAGCAAATTACACAACATGAGCTTTAAAACTCTTTCGCACTTCACTGTTAAAACACAAACAACCACATGCAGTTCAGACACACAAAGAACCACACAAATAACTTGTTAGTCACAAAAAATGGAACAACCTATGTGATCGCATCCTTTCAATGTCCCACTCACATTAATATTAATTAAGGAATTGAAATGTATGCGAGTCTGTATATCAATAATGGTTATATAATGAATTTATATAATTATTCAGTAACAGTTTATTTTAAGCTCCAATTCTCACTATTAAAGTCACCATGAAATCAAAATTGAAAATTCTTATTTTTTAATGGAATACTGTAGTGTTTATTATAAATTATTTATCCGTCCCCCTCAAAACGACTCCTCTACTCTTCCGGTCACGAGCTATGGCGCAAGGGCGGAGCTAGTGACGTGAGGGGTAAACGCTGGGATAAACGACAGGGGGAAAAGCTGAAGCTGATGCTTCACTTTATAGCACTGACACCAGTCATGAGGGAGTACGTTACTCCTAAACATTGAAAAGATATTAGGATATTACGACAACATTACTCTTAGGACATCGCTAATTTTTTTTCATGAATATGACTTAACCTGATGGAGGACGCGTTCAGTCATTCAGGCAGTCTCTTTCTCTCTTTCTCCCTCTCTCTCTCTCTCTCGCGTGCGCGCTGTTTAGGCATGTTTTGTGCCGTTGATCGTCATGGTCATCCTTAATCAATAAAACATTTATTCATGCTTGGGTGTCGGCTGTGAATCCAGTGGAGAGGAATCCCCCACCACTAACTGCAAACTGCCATTCATTCAGATCTGCCTCCATTTTGTTAGCAACGCCCCAAATCAAGTCCCGCCCTCTCATTTCAGATGCCGTTTCTCTCGGATATACGTCACAGTAGAGAAGAAAAGACAGTCGCAACTTCTGTTTCACGTTTTAACTAGTTGCTTATTAGCATGCATATTACCTGTTTATTAGCACTTATAAGGGACATATTAATGCCTTATTCTGCATGACCATATTTGAGATCCCTTCATCTGACCCAATACCTAAACTTAACAACTACCTTACTAACTATTAGTAAGCAGGAAATTAGGAGTTTATTGAGGGAAAACTCTTAGTTAATAGTGAATATGTGTTCCTTATTCTAAAGTGTTACCAATAATTATGTATAATTATAAAATCACTTTTCAATGTATGCAAAGTATGTAGGCTAATTATGTTATGGTAATACCCAAACTATAATATGCCGGACTTTAAATGTATCACTAAAGTTTAAACAATATCAAACAAAGGTGTCCATCTTTGGTGTGAAAAGGTTGAAGACTCCTGCTTTAGTCATAACCGTGGTTATTTAAGAGATGCAGTGATGGTGGTTAGAGTGGCATCGTAATTTGTAATGTTGAAACATGAGACAATTACATTTGTCGCCCATAGAGGAGGATTCAGATATATCGCCTACATAAGTGATTTCTAAATTAACACCTTAAACCTCAAAGTTAGAATTTATTCAAGTTCCAGAAATTACATTGGGGGCTGTCCATGTTTGTGTGAAAGTAATTGGCACATTTGCTTTCCTCTTTCCTGACAGCAGTCCTATCAGCGCTTTGGCTGGATGCCAAACTTAACTTTCCAGAACCTGTTGGATGCTCACAATCTCTTCACAGTCTGTGCTAGTCTCTCGATTTAGGAGCACCATATCTGAAATTGTGCTGGACTGTGCAATGCTGGTCATGCAGAGCCAGACTTTTAACTTAATGCCATGAGGTCTGGTACACATTGCAACTATGGCCAAAAACCATTCACTTAGAAAGGAAGAGTCATTTTGACTGAGTCTGATGTAAATCAACCAATCTCAGTTTGTCACAGTTAGGGGTTTACTTAAAATGTTATTATACTATAACATTGCTTGAGAAAACAAGAATAAATGTGTAAGAAAAGAAGAGAGTATATAGTTTACTTACTACTAAGTGCTTTATATTCAAACCTTTTTCATATATGATGCTACAAACCTGGAAGTGAGATATCTACCAGCTTGTTTCATATTATGTCATTGTACAATACTTTAAAACCCAAAGTCATTTGTCAGTGCTTTTTTTCTTTTACCAAGCAGGGCTGTCTTTGTGTTATCAAGTATCAGACAAGAAAGGTATAAAATAATCATCAAATTTTTCACCTGTCTAACATGTATATATTAGTTGGTTGATTTGGATGGATCTTTTATTTACAGTACAACTTTGATTAATTGGCCAGTGTGCACTTCATTGGCCGGATTCACACAGTCCATGCATGGGGAGAGAACATACAGTATCAAAGATTCAAGGAGGCAGACTGGCCACTAATGTTAGTAGAAATAAAGAGACACATACACCGTTCGGTACCTGGAAGCCAAGCAGTAAGGTGCTACAACCATTAGGCTCCGGCATTTGATATCCAGCACGAGGCTGAGGAGCTTTACCTGAAAAACAGAAATGATACATTATAATATATCATATCTTTAATAAGTGATTAACATAAAGTTGCTATTGTCCTTTATTAGAATACATTTTATATAACAATAGCATTGAGAGCTTTACAAATGTGGAAACAATCAAAAGCAGTTACTTATAATGCACCAAAAACATTGTTTTTCATGAATATTTTCCTGGATGACACTGGACTAATTTGGCTTCATGCTGTTTCTTAAGTTACAGTATTCAACTTTAGTAACCTAAAATAAAATTAAATAAGGGACTATGCAAAAAGCAGAATCTAAACAAGCAATACCCAGGTTTTTGTATTACACACATAACATTTGAAACTGAAGAAGGCATTTTTTTTTTTACCAGCATGTTTTTTTCTCTGAATGTATTTACCCAATACAGCTAATTCAGTCTTATTCAGTATTATTATATTTTGGGACATCTGCTGAGAACTATCTATTATGGAATTATGATCTTCCAAACTTGAACTGAAGGGTACAGTTGAATATCACTTGCATAGCTATTAAAAACTTCACAAAAGTCCTGATAAAATTACCTAAATGTAAAATATGGAATTAAAACAGCAGAGGTCCTAAAACAGAGCCCCAGGTAACCCCAATGTCAGTAAATGTGAAATATTTGTTTATTTCATTCATTAATTTCTTTGTGACGGTTTTAATTGCCTGTTTCATAATGGAGAAATCATATATTCGTGTCACATATGTGACACTTATCCAAGAAGTATTATAAGTATTATGAGTAAATGAGATTTTCTTCCTATAGCCTGCATGGTGAAACAGTATCAAACATTTCCACATTTGGTATTCAGAGCATGGACTTTATCATTAAGGTGATGCTGTCCATGGAACATTATTTAAATCATCTTAAATTATGGTTGCATTATAAGGTTAGACACTACAACTACTTTGTTATTTTAGCTTTGGCATTTAGTCAAAGCCCTGCAACCAAATGTTCAGTAGGACTTATGAACCCGCATGAAGTTTATTATGCAATTATTTTGCTAAAACTGTACATAGGCCTATATTAACCACTTTTATTGTGTATGAAGAATACTGATTGAATAAACTACATCCACTGCCCTCCTTAGGCAACATTTAACATTAAGAACATTAACTTGTACTTAACAAATTTAAACTAATTAAATCAAATTCTGTATGTATTAAGTAAGTTCCATTAATTTGTATTCAATTAACAGTCAAAGGCTAAGCAGAACATGCAAGTCTGTGTCATTGTAGAATTAAATCAGAAATATTACGGAGTCAAGAGATAAATAAAGTACTTCCTAAATTCTCAGGCATTAGGGTTAGGGGAACGTTCTGAAACATATGAAACGTTCTGATTTATTACTGTCATCTGTAGAGTGGTGTGATCAGGTTAAAAAAAAAAAATCATATAATGAATAAAAGAAAACAGATAGAATAGAAAAAGAAAAGAGAAGCTAGTGTTTGAGGCCTTTTTTGCTTTTGTTAATTGTATAATAAATAAAAATAAAAATAGATAGAATACAAAAAGATTAGAGAAGCAAGTGTTAGTGTTTTAAATGTTTTATAAAGAATAGAATTAGAATAGAGAGTGCTAGAGTTAGAGGGTCAAATAAAGATGGAAGAGATGTGTTTTTAGCCGATTCTTGAAGATGGTTAAGGACTCAGCTGCTCGGATTGAGTTGGGCAGGTCATTCCACCAGGAGGGTAAAGTTAATTTAAAAGTCCGTGAAAGTGATATTGTGCCTCTTTGGGATGGCACAATAAAGCGACGTTCACTTGCAGAACGCAAGCTTCTAGAGGGCACATAACTCTGAAGTAATGAATTTAGGTAAAGGGGTGCAGAGCCAGTGGTGGTTTTGTAGGCAAACATTAATGCTGATGGACCTATCTGAGAGATAAGACTCAAACCACTGGAGTGTGGTTCCTGAGATGCCCTTTGCTAATAGGGTTGACAGGAGGATCTGGTGGTTAACCATGTCAAAAGCAGCGGACAGTTTCAGCAAGATAAGTATTGAAGATTTGCCTTTAAATCAAATAAAACCTATTTAGTTTTTCATTAGTAGTGTCAGTGTTAAACACTATATGCAAATTGTAAAGCACAATAAATGTTTCTTTGAAGTAGCTGTATATTAATGCATATTCAGTCATTATTTACCTTCTTTACTGTTGTTGTTGTTGTTTCCAGTGGAAGCATAAAAGGAAAAGTTTGGAAGAATGTACATATTCTTCTCATTTCCATACTATGACAATTCATATTGACTACATCAGTCAAGCTTTAGAAAATATAAGTATACTAAAAGTAGGTATGCCTATTTTTGGAGATTGAAACACTTGGTCACAAGCAGTCAACATTCTTCTGAGCTTTTTTTGTACAGACTCACATTCTTTTGCATTCTACAGGAGAAAGAAAGGTCTTTGCCCAAACGAAAGAAAGTCTTTGCCCAAAGCATATAGTGTGACAGTAATCTGAGAAGCATTTAGAATGCACACTGAGCAAAGAATAAAATACAAAAACTATTCTACTAAAAAGACTAAAATACAAGTACTATTTCACTTACCATATTTACAGCGGTACTGACATACACCATCTCGACCCCCCATCAGCTCCAGTATGGAGTCAAAATAGCCATTCACTGCCTGGAAACCCCCTCTGATAGAACCTAAGCCCCAGTCTGAATCATCTTCAGATTCTTGCGTGGAGCTCTGGGTCTCTGCAGGTTTTCCCTCAACAGGGGCATCTGCCATCAAGATGTCATCTGGGGTTTCACCAGCCTGAGCTTCAAGTAAAACAGAGCCGTCAGCTGGAGAATCCACCGTAGCTGCATCAGAAGAGGCCTGGATAAGCGTGGCAGCCAAGCCTGTTGAGATACATAGCAGCAGCAGCGGCAGCGCACGTGGAAACATGATGTGGCCCCGGGTCCTATGAGGTCTGTAGGGTCCAAGAAGAAGGGGAGACAGATAAAGCCGAAGGGCTTAGAAAGAAAAGAGTGAGCAGCACAAACAGACTCTGTTGATAGTGCCTCGTGGAAGGGACTTTGAACTGTGATTAGATCAAGCAGACAGCAAGGCATTGATTGGTGCTAAGGTTAAAGGTAAGGTCCAATCTCTTGCTGAGGCTTGCTCTCTCAGTGAATCATAGTCACACTCCCCTTTTGTAATCAACTTTTTGCTTTGATTGCCTGCAGTTCACACTTTACCTAGAAGAGGGTCTCCTCTCTCATACAATAATTTCATCTAGAGCTATCGCATTTCAACTATTATTTCCATTGACAGACTGTTGGTAATCTCAAAGGTCTATGTCGTGCTCAGCTTTTTAGTTATATGAAATTTGAATGAGCCATAGTGATTGCATGAAGTAATACTGGATTGCAAGGCTTTGATAAGATTTATGGGTCAATAATATAAAAAAATATTAATATATTTAAAAATGAAATAGAGTACAGAGACCTGAATCGCTTCTATGTGGAACGTGTTTTTAATTTCTGAATTAAAATTCATTTAGATATTTTTGGGAAGCATAAAGTTAGAAATATTAGTTCTGTCATGACAACTCTTGGAGGGATTGGCATGGTAATGTACATGACAATGTTAATGTATTTGGTCTTGGCGGAATAGGTCTGCTACGCTGCTGCGGCAGAGCAAGTACCGAGACTTGCTACTACCAATACATCCACAACATGCTGCTGTGAGCATGTAAGAAATATTGCTGCTGCAAATATAACATACATGAAATAACCCCCATATAGCGTACATGAATCACCTCGTAGCAGATCTATACAGGTGGAGTTGGGGAAGGTGGAGGGTTTCTGAATCAAGCTGCAACTGCTACTGCAAGCACTAATCAATAATCATATATTTGAATGTTGAGCAGCGAGCTCATTGGCTACCAATACAGGAGAGAACCAATCAGCTGTGCCATGTGATGATGTCATTAGGTCAGCTTGAGTTAGACCTATCGGACTGCACCATCTAGAGTTTCATGCCAGAACTCTGTATTTAGTTTAATCAGAAATGACATAGCACACTAAGTCAGAACAGGCTGAAGTTTTGGAAAGAGTTTAATGGAGTTTCTCTTTGAAAACTATGTGAGGTTGTAAGGATTTGATGATTTAGCTTTAGAACATAAGTTTGTACATTATTAATATTTGATTGACAAAGCCAACATGAACTGTCAATAGTTTATTTAGGCTTTAAATTGAACTGTTATCTCTTCAGTAAGCACTCATTCTGTATAGTTGTTAAAGAGGTGTGTCTGCTGCTGATGTGCAACTGTTCACACACTTTCTTATCATATGGACTGCAATGTCACTGATTTCAAACCTGCTCCGTGTACATGTTCTGGCTGATACAGATGGGGACGTCCTCTTGTTTAGTTATCAGCTTTTAACATCTACCATTGGTGTTTTTATTGATTTATTTACTTATAGAATAGTCCTATAAATGTCACTATAAAGTTCTATAAAGGTTACTTTAGACTTTTAAACATATAGACTTTTTTTTATAGACTTTTAAATAAATAAATAAATATCCATTTTCCCATTAAATGCTACCAAACAGCATTTCGATATGAATTCTGTCATTTCTAAATCCTGTATGTCTGTAATCATGCGTGCCATGCATATCAATGTTCATATTTCACCTCAAATATATTTAGTAATACTGCACTGATCAACATCTCCAAATATAGCCTAGCATGAAAACGTCCAGATATAAATAACTCGTAGGCTAGCTTTTAAAATATTTTAATGAAAAGAAGAATTCTATTTAGCCTACATCATAGGCCCTGCAGCGAATTCATAAATTAATATTCATAGAGAACAAAAGATGATTGGAAAAAATATGCGTAAACATTATAATCAGGTCTGCTTTATGCTTAGCTTTTAATGGACAACACTTTACAGAATATACAAATAATGGCAAAGGCAGGAAAACAGTTCACACCAAACACCTGAATCTGCTTCAGCTCCAGCATTCGGGCGGTACCTCAGTGCTACAGTACATTTCATGAAGTGCCACTAGAAGGCAGCAGTTGGCTGTTAACGTTTATTTGAAAATATACAAAAACATATGGGTCATTCCTGGGATTTGGTGATTCAACTTGGCATTTTCTAAACACCCCACATCATTAGGCATTATTCATTTTAATCTTCAATTTTGTTTCTCTCGCATATTTTACCTGTCAACATATCAGCAGTCCCAACACTATCTTTCTGCTGCGGATGTGGGTGCCATTTCTGATGTAGGATGCTTGTCAAAGTTTAAGTGGACACATTACATCATATACTCTTTCTATAATATAAACATGAGTTGTCAGGATTTTGCATATATTAACTGAAACATGACATATTTATATTTAACATTATGTTACTGGGCACATTTAGTTCTTTTTTTTTTTCTAAGTACAAATTCAGTGAAGTGCCTCAAGGTAAAATGTTTGGTGAAAGATAGAAATACAACATCATTTTATGATAATGTGTGTGTGTGTGTGTGTGTGTGTTTATGTATCTATCTATCTATCTATCTATCTATCAATCAAAGCAATACATGCTTTTATTGATTTAATTTATTTGACATTACATCATTCGCAATGCTTCATGCTGGCTATTTTTAAAGTTTTAATCATTATCACTGGGATTTTTTTTTCTTTCTGAATCACTATTGCTGGGCTTTTTTTTTACTGACTGACAAACAAAAAGCTACACAAAAGAAAATGACATATGTATATTTAACATTATGTCACTGGGCACATTTAGTTCTTTTTTTTTTTTTTTCTAAGTACAAATTCAGTGAAGTGCCTCAAGGTAAAATGTTTGGTGAAAGATAGAAATACAACATCATTTTATGATAATGTGTGTGTGTGTGTGTGTGTATGCGCATCTATCTATCTATCTATCTATCTATCTATAAAAGCAATACATAATTTTATTTATTTATTTTATTTGACATTACATCATTCGCAATGCTTCATGCTGGCTATTTTTAAAGTTTTAATCATTATCACTGGGATTTTTTTTTCTTTCTGAATCACTATTGCTGGGCTTTTTTTTTACTGACTGACAAACAAAAAGCTACACAAAAGAAAATGACATGTATATTTAACATTATGTCACTCGGCACATTTAGTTTTTTTTTTTTTTTTTCTA
>NW_015641295.1:1175145-1182730 GCF_001515625.1 Sinocyclocheilus rhinocerous
TATATTTAACATTTTGTCCCCCGGCACATTTTGTTTTTTTTTTTTTTTTTCTAAGTACAAATTCAGTGAAGTGCCTCAAGGTAAAATGTTTGGTGAAAGATAGAAATACAACATCATTTTATGATAATGTGTGTGTGTGTGTGTGTGTTTATGCGTATCTATCTATCTATCTATCTATAAAAGCAATACATAATTTTATTTATTTATTTTATTTGACATTACATCATTCGCAATGCTTCATGCTGGCTATTTTTAAAGTTTTAATCATTATCACGGGGATATTTTTCTTCTTTCTGAATCACTATTGCTGGGCTTTTTTTAACTGACTGACAAACAAAAAGCTACATAAAAGAAAAGGCCCAGCAAACACTGAATGTTTCCCTAACGTTCAAATTACTCGCATCGGCACAGGCTACGTCATAATATGTCTATTACGCGTTGGTTTGTAATAGAATTCTAAATACCACGACTTTAGTTTGAATCTTCGCTCGGTTGAGTCTGCTCTTTTCAATGAATCGGTTTATTCGGTTCACAAAACTTCTCTGAAATGTTACTATGGACGGAGAGCTTGCACAAGTTTATGACAAGCTAAAATGAAGATTTATAGTTTTTTTTTGGCAATAGATGGCGCGAGACGCAAACGATTCAGAATGGACTCGTCACATCTTCAGCACCGCAGCAATGATGAGTAGTTTATCTCACAGCTGGATTCCAACCGTGTCTGTACGCAAGCATTTCTAACCCTCTCCTTTTAGGAAAATCTGATTCACACTTGTGTCCCATACCAGAACAACAGTCACAAAACTGACTGTTCATAACCGTAACCTTAAAATTATATTTTATTAATTAATTTATTTAATTGTACATGGCTTTGTCATTGTACCTTCCATGTTTCCCACCCTTACTGTTCTCATGTGGTATGATGACACGCACCTTGATGTTAAGAAACCCTTCTGTGTCACCTTGATATGAGGTAAAAAAAAAAAAAAAAACCTTTGTGTCATTCCGAATATTATTAACTTAATGCTGATTTTAATGAAGACGATTAAACTGAAATGTCTCACTTTGCCTGTATTCATTCTAGATATATGTTCAAAATTAAGATGAGCTATTTGGACACTTGTGGATCATGTTCAGGTAAAAGCATTATTTGTGATACTCTGCTAGGACACCATGCCACATGCTGCTTAAAAGTCACAGAAAAAATTCTGAACAACAGGGTAATGTTTGTGTATTACTCTATATATTTTTGTTTACTACTATATATTAGTTAAAATAATTGCACATAGTGCCGTTTCCACTTCAAGTCAACTATGGCAAATAGATTAATTGTTGTAATGTAAAAAAAACCATATAATATTCACAGAATAAATATTACACAATTTGTATTCGTCAGAAATATTTAATAAAAGTAATTACTGCTCATACATTTAGAGTCGAGACATTTATCTCGGGCAACAGTATGCAGTTTCTCTAAATGACCATTCGCTTTGTTCCATAATGTACAATTTGTTCTGTACAAAACACAAATGCTAAACTTTGTATAAAAAATATAAGTTAATTTAAAATTTAACTCTAATTAACAAAATAACAATGGTAATAATCAATAATTGTGGCAATAATAATATAATAGGAGCAATAATATTAATAACATAATAATAGTCTCTAAACATAGTGCATATGGGGGGAAAGACAACTGGTTGTGGATGATCTTGGTGAAGGAGGTGAGCGGTGCTGAATAGATCCTCTCAACTCGGACTCCGTAGTAGATGGGGGTTGGTAGCATTACTCCAGAGCGAACACACACTCGCATGCGCACGGGATCAGAAAGTGCATGACTGCCTAAGATAGCACCATTAGAATGTAGCTTACATCTCCAAACTCAATCTCTCTACACACAGTGCGCATGTCGCATGCCAATAATAATAGTCTCTAAACATAGTGCATATGGGGGGAAAGACAACTGGTTGTGGATGATCTTGGTGACGGAGGTGAGCGGTGCTGAATAGATCCTCTCAACTCGGACTCCGTAGTAGATGGGGGTTGGTAGCATTACTCCAGAGCGAACACACACTCGCATGCGCACGGGATCAGAAAGTGCATGACTGCCTAAGATAGCACCATTAGAATGTAGCTTACATCTCCAAACTCGGTCTCTCTACACAGTGCGGAGCCATGTGTTGTATTGGAACCGTTCCAATACAACCATTGGAAGCCATGTTTAACATCCCCATATCCGATGGTGTACACACCTTTGGTACACTTAAAAACTAACAAGCATCTTGAAGCAGTTTGTGACGGTATTGATTACATTCACTCATCAGTCCTGCAGTATTTACAGAAGGCCATCAGTCAGAGTTCCATCACTGTCTGCAGGGACTGCACGGATACAAAGAAGAAAAAAACCAAACTGAGTTCAGCCATTTGAAACGAAGGCAAACATTTTTGTTGGGTCGCAACTTGAAATTCACCTTTGCCTGCATTTGACAACATATTATGTAGAAGACATAAACCTTACTCTCCAGAAAGTGCAGTTGTCGGTGTCAGATGCATTTTCAGTTGCCCCATTCACTAAGCTCCCGTCCCATTGGTTACTGTTCTTTGCTCACACAAACTTTACAGAACGTCCCATAGAAACTGGAGCATAAAGCGATGAAGAAGTGTGACACTGCAAAGCATTATTCCTCTGCTGAGTTTGTGTAAAGAATGTGTTTGAATTACACAAAAACAATCATCTTTGAAGACTTGTGAATCATGTTGATTTGGGCGTGAGAGTTACAAAGTTTCATCCACAGTATGAACTTCTCAAGGTTTATTTCGATTTGGAAAAAGGGAACATAATATGTTGATCTTTCTGTTGTCATTAGCCTATTAGATATTTTTAAGTGCTGTGGAAACTGATTTCGATCCAATTCCTTTTAAAGAAACCAAACATGCAGGATTCTCATAGACTTACATTAGAAAAGAGGAACAGTTTGTCTGGTTTTATGGTGGATGCACCAGTTACTAAGATAGGATTGGTCAGTAATTTTGTTGTTGTTGTTGTTTGTTTTAGGTTGGGTTATTTTGAAGGGGGTTAGTCCACAGAGTTAAAGGGATAGGTCACCTAGAAATGAACATTTTTATTTACTCCTTAATTAGCAGCATAAATAATAGCACTATGAGCTTCAACGGGTTAAACTTCTTATCAGGTTGGAAGATGCTGCAGATCTCAGTGAGGAACACCGTGACTTGTGTGTGACTCCAGGAAGGTTCAGAGAAACTTATGCCGTCACAAAAGCTCTTTGCTTTGGAAGGACGCGCTTTAGGGGATTTTTGTTTTCAACTCCACTCAGAATAGGCTGTATTTCTTCATTCAAGTACTGCAAAACATTTTTGCTCAAAATATTATATAAAACATCCATCAGACCATGGGTTTATCGTGCCTCTTTCACCTCAAATGCGACAAAACATTCTTTCTGTCTGTCTTAAAAAATAAATCCACTCAAGTAAGCTTTGCGTATTTTGACCACAGCAGGACAAAACGTACCATTTTAAACTAGACGAACCATCTTAGTTACGAGTCACCCAACCAGATCGTAACTCGGGTTGGTATTTAAGGCCCCTTCAAATGTAAAACCACGAAAGAAACTGAAAAAAAAGAAAGAAAAAACACCTAAGCGAAATGATGCAGAAGCACCCTCCTAAGGAAAAGTACTGCCGTTCTGCTGAAGTGATCCCACACAGAGTGGACTTGAGTCCCAGCCATCAACGAGGGAGCCCTGATGTCATTCGAGTGTACGCCTCCGTCACCCACTGAGGTAACATTATGTTTTGTTTATTTTTCTGAATGTATCCTTCCCCGCCTGCCCTCTGCGCTTCCTCCTGTCTCTGCAGGAAGTGGGACTGTCCACAGGAAGACCAGTGTCTTTGGCAGGGTGTAGGTGGTGCTGTGGGACAGGTGCCACAGATTCAGTTGTCCACTTTTACTGGTCCACTGTCTGATGTCTCGCTCAGCTCAGCCTCGTCAGTGGAAGCCCACGCAGAGGTGTCCTCTCCTTGCACAATTCGTTCCCATTGGGCCAGGTTTTCCCTGCAAACACAGAGAGCTCTTCACATTATCACAGCAAAAACACAACAGTTGGTCTATAGCCTAAATGTTGCAAAACAATTACAAAAAATCCCGTCACAAATTAAGTGACTAAAGTGAGAAGTAGCATGTTTTGCTTTCACATTTTCACCTCTGGACATAAAAATGTGTCCCCGTTTTTTTTTTTTTTTAATTGCACAAAATTATAATAAGAAATGTTTCTTGAGCAGCAAATCAGCATATTGGAATGATTTCTGAAGAATCATGTGACACTGAGGAAAGGAGTAAGGATGCTGAAAATTCAGCTTTGCATCACAGGAATAAACGGCATTTTAATACATAAATCGATTGGTCATATGCATATGAGCTGAGGCAAGAGACTTCTTAAAAAAAAAAAATCTTACCAACCCTAAACTTTTGAAAGGTAGTGTACTATTTTAAATATATATTTTGGTTATGAAGTATATGGTTAATGGTGATTTGATTAATGGTAACAGTTGCTGTGTTGAACGTTTTGAATTTATTACAAAATTTTAAATATTGAATGTAATTCATGTCAAAAATTTTGACAAACTTGAATGAATTAGTTTCTTTTAAAATCTTACAAATGCATTTATGCTTAAAGTGCCCCTATTATGGGTAATGAAATATTTTAATATTTTGGTTTTGGGAGTCCCCAACAACAGGTTGAAATGCATGCAAGGGCAAAAAACACTTTCATTGTCTTATAATATGCATTTATTTCTTTTGACAGACAATAACTTTATACATGGTGCACTTTCAGATTTAAAACTTTGCAGGATGTTTTCATTCACTTAGAGCTGTGTTACACACTGCATGAAAGGCAATTTTCAAAAATCCATAATAGGGGCACTTTAAATGCTTAAAATGATCATTTTCAGATAAAATATAAAGTGTAACTGTTTATGAATTTCCTCACAATTTTTTTTTATTAAAAAAAGAAAGAAAATGAAAAGAAGAAGAAAAAAAACAAACAAACATGAAAAGTAGCCAAGAAGTGTTGCTGAAATAAAAGACAGCTTTGATTTGTTTAACTTTTTTTCTTGGTCACTACGTAATTCTCATACTTTAATTCATAATTTTTTTTTTTTATAATGGATCGAACTAACCGATAATAAAATTTGCATTTTTCATTACTGATTTTTTTTTTTTTTCATTTTATTGATTCGTTGTTACAACCCTAAAAATGCCATTCGAAGGCTGTCACTAGAGTAACAGAAGCAATGCTGTCAGGTGGTAAACTCTAAAACTTTGTTAACTCAATTTTTTTGTTTAGGTCTGTCCTTTTTGTTCCATTTATGTAGCATGCAGGCCAAAAACAGAGGGTGAAAATGGTTGACTATTAGACTCTCTCTTTCAATTAGAGATGTTGATGTCCTTTATTGGTCCCTCTCTGATCTCACAATGACCAGGGCTCCGGAGCGTCTGGGCCGGCTGCCCACACATTCCAGTTGGAAACCTGGTGCTGACGCAGTGGCACGGCTTTTCAAATTGCGCCGTCAACTGTGTTTGCATTCCCCACAGATCAAGGTCACCGAGGCTCGCAAGCATTCGACCAGTTTAGGGGCGCAGGGGGGAGAAGTTTAGACACGGACCCATCCTCACATCAGAACTAGCACAATGGCTACATAATGGAAGTCGGTTAATGTGACCAGAGCAAAGCAGCATAATTAACTCCAGTTTCAGAGCGGGAAAGAAAATGATGTATTGTATAAAGATTATGAATATGTGCTAAACTTATTGAACCTACAGTAGCTAAAGGGAATTATTCTGCTGCTTATTAGTCTGAAACCAAACAGGAGCTCTTTGAACAGTGTTTGAAATGCAACTTTCATGCCACAGAAAGAGGTCAAAAACCTGCTGATATAACAACATTACACTAGCTTTAAACATATATATGCAATATATATAATAAAACGGTATCACTTTAGAATAGGGACCAATTCTCACTATTAACTAGTTGCTTATTATTAACATGTTGGCTGTTTATTAGTACTTATAAAGCAGATATTCTGCACGACCATATTCTACATCCTTAATCCTAAACTTAACAACTACCTTACTAACTATTAATAAGCAGCAAATTAGGAGTTTATTGAGGCAAATGTCATAGTTAATGTTTGTTAATAGCGAGAATTGGACCTTAAAATAAAGTGTGACCAATAAAACCATACATAATTAAAAATAAAAATAAAATCTAGCATAGTATTAATATAAGCTTCAAATAATTTCATTAAAAATCAATTAATGATTTAAAATTATATTCATCACAACAAGCAATGCTTCCACTAAGTAATATTAGCCTGTAATGCACCATAGCCACTTGGCTCATTAATATAAAATTGATGTTGATGAGGTTGATGTGCGGTCACAGGTCTGCATATAGTGATTATAGCCATATTGAACAAGGCTCATCCAGAAATCTGTTTTATAATATTAGTTATACCAAACAGACTTTGAAATAGTAGTCAATTAGTTCAATTTGTTTAATTAAAGTGCTTACGATCACGGATAATTATATGACAGCATTGGAGCATTCATGCAGTCAAACATTGTGTTGAGCGTGTGACAGACCTGCAGGCTGTAAGCAGAGGACCGGAGGGAGGAAACAGCTCTGACAGGGTGGTGTAACAGGGAACAGCCACAGCATTGTAAAAGCCCACCTGAGAACATGAGAAAAACAGGACTCGGATAAGAAAGGAAAATTTAAAAAATGGCTTCTCAACTCAAATTTAGCATTTACTCTACAAGTAAATATAACCGCTAACCTAATGAGCTGCCTACCTAGGCAACTTTTAAGGCACATTTCCGACGTGAAGGCATGGGATAGGAAAAGCAACGTTCTTCTAGGAGCTTGATAATGACAGAAAGTTCTCATTTACCTGTCCCTGGGGAACCTCATCCTTTTTATCTCTGTCCATCATAGGGATGGGCTGCATTCCAATCTTCTTCATTTCATCCCCCTATCATTACAAACCAGATGAACAATTTCACTGAATTTCCTTCAGAGGTCTGGCCTGCAATTTGACATACCGCTCAAAACAATACAGAGACCTGTACAATGATTTACTTTATTACACAATATTGTTACAATAAAACGATTCATGCTTGGCTTACAATGATTAAAGCTTACCTCAGTCCAGAACTCAGCATAGATGTCATTGGCCGTGAGTCGTGTGACGGGCCACAGTTTGGTCACAGAGCAGAGATCACAGGCCGTCATCATCAGACCGATCACACGGTCCCTGCGGTGGACAAATAATCAACCAGCAATTCATCAACGGGATCAGATCAGGCTGTGAATTAATTACATTTACTAGGAATTCTCTACATTAACATCTATTGCTTTGCTTGAATTAAGTTGTAATATGTTTCAAAAAGCGGGTCATATAACATTAACAAAGCACCCACACAATAAATGCTGGGACAGAACATTATGTAATTCTCTTTTTCATTCATAGTTTGGTCCAATTGATCAAAAAAAAAAAAAAAAAA
>NW_015641295.1:1182871-1186473 GCF_001515625.1 Sinocyclocheilus rhinocerous
AAAAAAAAAACTTAAAACGTCTAAAATTTTAGTTTTGTGAGAAATGCATGCATAGAGCTTTTAATTTATGCTGATTTCATTTAGTAGTGTCTAAATTGAAGAAATGTGCTTAACTGAAAATAATTATTGAAAATAAACCTTATTGAAAATAATGTCACAATGTAAACAACAACAACAACAAAACAATTAAATAGTAAAAAAGGGGCAAATTATGACTTTAGGGAAAAATGTAACTTGGATATATTTTCTATGTTTATTTTAAAGTGACATAGTTACATGTTACATCATGTATTTACTATAGTAATACCAGAATAACTGAAAATTATGCATAATTGAAAGCAGCTAATCCTAAACCAAAACCTAACTTTTACCCTATAGTAAGTACATGCAGTTAATTAATATTACTCTGTACTTGTGCAAATTCACTAAGACAATCTCACCTTCAAATAAAATGTAACAGTTTTCGTGAGATTCACTCAAGCAGTATGTTACTACTTCAGTTCAAACACAGCCTTTGATACTGTTTCGGTGGCTCTCTGAAAATATCTCTGAAGTTGAGGTAAGATTTACAAGAGTTCTGTGATAATGGAGGTGAACTATGACCTCTGACCTGTGAGCACGGTTGTTCAGGTCCAGCGCCCCTGTGGCCAGCAGTTCAGCCAGTTGCTTGCGGTTGCCAAAGTACAAGGCGAGGTCTGTAGCAATGATGGCCTTCCTGATGATCTCCAGCACCTGCTCATACTCACTGGAAGTCAGGTTGGAGAAAATATTGTGCCCTTCCAGCTATGGGAAAAAAAGAGATCAATAAAAAAGCAAAAGCTCCACTTATGGGGCGTCTGGCTCTGCTGGAGAGTTGCAGCAAAGCCGAAGGGGCATCCAAGAGATGGCTGACAACCAACTGACTCTGTTCAAGATGGGAAATTTCTTAAATATGGGAATGAGGAAAAAAAGAAAAAAATTAGACCACAAGTCTTTTTTTGTGGTCGACCTAATGCAAACTGCATTCAGCACAAATTTTGGGGGCATGTTTGCATTGATGCCTGATTTGTACATAAATGGCACTACCACGTGAATGCTTCCTTGTATCTCAGTTTGTGTCAATATGGCATTTAAAGACAATGTGATGTTGCAATGCATGTAAGGCACTACAGGCAAAAACATTGTTTTTGGTCAATTTTATGTAGGCTATTTGGCTTTTTTATAAACTGTTGTTTCAGACAGTGGAAAGAAAACATAAAACATACACTTTTAAGTGTTTATTTTATTCATGTTATCCATTTGCTTCTCTAGATTTGAATTACAATACATATCTTTAAAGGCCATTTTCTTAAAATGCAGCTTACTGCATTACAGCGTTTGGTGTATGTAGTTTACTATCTATTCCTATCTCTGTATTTATTCTTATCTATATTTTGATATTATGAATGGTCTTACAGAGTGGTTTCTTCATATATTATTCGCCTGATTTTATTCCAAAAAAAGAGATTACTTTTTTTCAGGCTGTTGACAATATTTCCTCATTTAGGGAGTTATGCAATCAGATGACTTTTTATTTTATTTTATTTTTTTTAGAAGTAACTAGTAAAGTAACGTATTACTTCTAAATTTACAAGAAAATATCTGAGTTGCTTTTTCAAATAAGAAATGCAAGTTACTTTGTTTTCCCATTTATTTACTGACTCCTCTCCTGTCCCTATGTTCAGATAAATTGGGAATGAGGTGCAGAGGCACTTCCTTCAGGCTGCAGCTTATTAATTTAACTTTTGGTGTGAAAGGGCCTTTATAGTTGCCAAAAATATAACTTTTGGCTTTTTTGTTATTAACAATAAATAAGCAAGCCCAGCTAAGATGACAAAAAGTAACGCAAAAACAATGTAATGCATTACTTTTAAAAGTAACTTTCCCCAACACTGGACTCTAATAGGCCAACGAAATGAACCATTCATTTTGAAACTGGCTTTATACAGTGTTCAGATTTCTGTTCTTGGAATGTATGCAAATTAGTGCATTTTTAATTAGATAATGCCTTAATTACATATTTAAAGTCAACATTTCAGAAACCTTGCAATACAAAAATGTTTGCAATCCTTAACATAATCAGTCAACTGGGGAAGTATAGTGATATCTGTTATTTATTTATTTATTTTTTACATTATTCACCTGGGGTGAACAACAACATTTAGCAAGGACTATAGCTTTAAACAACAGGCACTGAAATCATATATAAGACCAGTGCCCACAAGCCAATTTTATACCATAAGTGATATAGTCATTGGAGAATCTAAGGGAGTCTGTGCACATGTTCGTGCCCCATAACAGGTGGGTGTAACTGACCACATTTAGCTTGTTTGAAACTATCGTACTGAGCTGGCGCAGTGTGTAGGAGCTTTACCTGCAGGATGGACACTGTCTGTGAAAAGTGATGCTGTTCCATGGTGGATGTGGAATACAGGGCAGCCAGCGGATGGTCAAACTTCTGTAGATAACTGTTACTGTAGCCGCGGTGGTCCAGGTCATGACATAAGCAGGCAATCAGCAAGCCTTTCCTCTGTGTGAGAAGACATAAGCAGGGCGACGGAGTAAGTCACACTATGGAGCTACTAACTTCTGCTAACTACATTTTTCAGTGACACTAAAGGACTGGTTCACACCAAGAATGATAACGACAAAGATAACTATATAGTTATATAGTTATATATAACGGCACACATTATATTAAGGTCCAATTCTCGCCATTAGCAAACCATTTTGTGGTAAGGTTAGTTTAAAGGGTGGGTTAAGGGGTAACAGTATAATTATAGATGTAATTACAAAAATTAATTACAGATGTCATTACATGCAGGTATTTCTTTAAATATAACTACAAGTAGAGTGAGTGATTTTGGAGAGGCTAGCAATAGCAACCTAGCTTTGAAAGCATAAGATCCCACCCTTCCTGCAAATCACTCTCCAAAGCCTCCCCCAAAAAAACTAACAAAAAAAGGAACGGCCACAGTTTGTGTTTCTTGCTGTTTACTACTTACACATGGTCAGCCAGCAAAATAAACCTCTCTTAAATGTAATGACTACCCCCCAAAAATGGAGCAATGAATTTAGTAACATAGAATGAATTTAGTAAGTGTATAATAGTTGCTGCACTCTTCAGTTAGTGTAGTTAACATTTTGCTAGAAGCTCATAGTTGAAATAAGTCACTTTTGTAAGTTCACTGCAAATGCTAATGTGAGAATGACACCGACCTCAAGCTCAGTGAAGATCCCAGTGGTTTTTTGCAGGATGGCATACATGCAGTGTGCCACCGTCACAGCGTGTTTCCAGTTGTGATATGGAACTCGTCTGTAATTTTTCCGCACTGACATAGTGAAGCGACACAGTTTCTCCTGCTCAAAGCTTTAATAACACAAAGAAAGTGTTATTGTAAATCTTTGCTTTGTCATAGCAGTGCTGTACATGAGTGTTTCTTCATCTACGGGCACAATCCAAATGATTGATTTTTATTAAGACAATAGATTTAATTTTATTGTTATATGAAGGTTGTTTATTTTTATTACTTAAATGCCTTTTATATATATATATATATATATATATATATATATATTATTGT
>NW_015641295.1:1187003-1187325 GCF_001515625.1 Sinocyclocheilus rhinocerous
ATTGTTAAACCCTGGTCCCAGACCTACTCCTTAAATATGAAAATCATTATAAAATATAAATTATAGCATCATCATTAATCATAGTTTAAGCAATTTAAACAGCTACACAAATTAAATATATTTGCATGCAAATGATTTCCCTGTCATTTACACCACCAACAATTTTGCCCAAATAAAGATTTTAGTTAGTTTACTAAAATTATGCAAAATGTAAAAATCATCTCAGTTTACGTATGTAACCATGGTTCCCTGAGAAGGGAACGAGACACTGTGTCCTCTAGAGGTCGCTATGGCGGAACGCCTTCAGTGTGACCGGTGCCTG
>NW_015641295.1:1188022-1227001 GCF_001515625.1 Sinocyclocheilus rhinocerous
TATATATTATTGTTAAACCCTGGTCCCAGACCTACTCCTTAAATATGAAAATCATTATAAAATATAAATTATAGCATCATCATTAATCATAGTTTAAGCAATTTAAACAGCTACACAAATTAAATATATTTGCATGCAAATGATTTCCCTGTCATTTACACCACCAACAATTTTGCCCAAATAAAGATTTTAGTTAGTTTACTAAAATTATGCAAAATGTAAAAATCATCTCAGTTTACGTATGTAACCATGGTTCCCTGAGAAGGGAACGAGACACTGTGTCCTCTAGAGGTCGCTATGGGGGAACGCCTTCAGTGTGACCGGTGCCTGAAGCATACATCTAAACACGACAGTAACGGCAATAACATTGGCTGACGACAGCCTATAATGTCATTACCCAGCGCGACCACAGTATAAAAGGGAGCCGGGAGAACATGTCATCCGCTTCTTCATCTGAAGCTTGCGTCTGAAGCATTGCAAGGAATCTAGAGGGCGCAGTGTCTCGTTCCCTTCTCAGGGAACCATGGTTACATGCGTAACCTGAGACGTTCCCTTCCGAGGGAACTTCAAACTGCGTCCTCTAGAGGTCGCTATGGGGAATGGTATACCCACGCCGCCATGCTGAGGGGAGTGCATGCCAGAAACCACTGCGAGCACTAAGTACCAACTCTACCATAGCCATGGGAGTTGCCGCTAGGACGCCTTGACGGCTGTCAGTGACAATATCCTCTCCAACCAAAGGCCTGAGCTGCATACCTTACACAACTTACCTGTTAAGGGCTGGGCTGGGACGTCCGAGCCTAGGGCAGAGCTCAAAGGCTTGGAATCAGAGGATTCCTTTGAGGGGATACGGCCAGGTGACTAAAAACTCACCCAGGGGGCTACCGCCAGTTCTGAATGAACCTGCTCAAGAACTGCCTCGACAGATCCTTGGTAGCAACACCCTGCTTCAGAAATGTATCAACAGGGATACATTAGTTGAGTGGAGCCCAAGGAGAAAACCGGGGCTTAAACCAACTCAGAGAAAGGGAACAAGGCTGACAGCATGTAACCCTTACCATACAGGATTTTAGAAAGCATGCAAAATGCTTAGCGTGCACACTTACCACAATGTAGACTTTAGAAAGTGCACAGAAGCACAGCATGTGCCCTTACCATAGCATGTATTTAGAAACACTGTTACTAAGGGGCAACCGAAGCTGTCACTTAGACAGCCTAGGATCCCTACCTGACTGTGGCACGCCCAGGGAGTGACAGTTAATTTAGCCGTACTCAGAGGGCATGTGGATTGAAAGGCGTATCTCATAGAAAATCCCACCATATGAGGGGAGTATCACCAACTCAACCATAGTAGTCACAGAACAGACCCTGGAGCATCTGTTCATGTATAACTAGAAGGGGCGTAACACCCAGCTCTCAGACCAAGAGGGGATGCCAATGCCTGACTGGGAAGCAGCGTGCTCATAGATAACCCTCTAGGGTGAGGGAAGCACTGCTGAGCTCACCAAGAGAACAGCCTAATAGGAAGGCAGAGTCCTGACATGCCACCCAGCGGAGCTCACAGAGCGAAGGATTCGACTCTCCAATGAGAGGGACTCAGTTACTCAGAAGGGAGATGATGGCCCAGCCGCCTGGCATGACTGTTAACCGGAGCTCAATGGAGCAGAGGCTCAACTCTCAAAACCGGAGAGGAACTTAGGCGCCCGATTCGGGAGCAGCGTGCTCACAAGAGACCCTCTATATGGTGAGGGGAGCACAGCTAGGCTCGTCCAATAGGGGGCAACCTATCAGGGAGGCAGCAAGTGGCCAAACCCCCTGATGTCACTGCCACGGAGCTCAAAGAGCAGAGGGCTCGACCCTTAGCAAAGAAAGGGGGACCCAGCTTGACCGAGGCAATCATTAGCCCAGGGCAAAGTACCTAGCTCACAAGAATAGAGAGGAGGACTCATGTAATCCACCCAGGACTGGCGAGCTCATAGAAGACCCTCCCGCAGTGAGGGGAGCACGGCCATGTCCAGGGAGCAGATGATTGCAGATGGGACATCAGAAACGGGATCCAGCTTAGAAGGGGATCACACATTCCAACAGGGAACAACAGGGTCCCAGCATAGAGGCAACTGACCAAGGAGGCGACAGGACTGGCCTAACACTCGGTAGAGAGTATGGATCCCGTTTGACCAGGCCTACAGAGAAGCTGTAGAGGCAACAGGACCCAACAACCCATTCACGCCTACAGAGCTACTGCTCCTCAGAGCCGAGGCACTCAGTAATGGTTTCCGCAGAAACATATCTCACTCATACCTCAGGGAGCATACTCAAGCTCACTCCGCGAAGGGGCGATTCACTGGTTCAACCATAAGGGCAGTGTGACAGGGAAGTCCAGTGGGCCTGACCACCTATCGAACTGCAGAGTGGAATTAAGGAGTGTTAAGCCACTCAACGCCTCAACGGCGAGGAGCTCTAGCTCAGAGAATGTGCATGATGGTCGAGAGGATGACTCAAACCTCAGGAGACCCCTCGGGGCGAGATATGAGTAGTGCGTCCTGGCCGGGGCAGCTTCTTGAAGCGAACACCCAGCCCAGACATCAAGGAGCAAGTCACGAAGCATTATACTCCGAGAAAATGCTCAACCTGAATGAAGGACCCACGAGTCCTGAGATAGCAACGTAATACTAGGGACCTGATGGCAGAAGAGGCTCCCGCCAAAGCCCAGCGACTTAGCTGCGCTGTCCAGTAGGCATGAAGCAGAGAAATAGGGCTAACATCCAGCCTGGATCCAGTACCGATGGGTGAGAACATCACCACGATCGGTCAACAGCGAGAGGTTCTGACTTCAGCAGGGGAGGTGCTTGCAGAGGTCCTAACCATAAAACACAACCAGAAAAACAGGATCAGGATACAGGATCAAAACTAGTTAGTGAATTCACATAAACTAGCAATAGAGTGGATGAAATGGATTGTACTCACCAACCACGGCTCCCGTGCATGACTCAAGCTCACGGGTATCATCTGAAGGTGAAGTCCGAAGAGCACTTGGGTCCGGACCATCAGTAGGTAGTTCTATGGGATATAGAAACTAACCAAAAACATCATAGGTCCAGCATGAGAGACTGTAATGTGAGCACAGGAGGCTCCTTCCTAACCTCGGTCAGGTGGAGGGGATGGTGGCTTCAGGGGAATTAAGGGGAGGAAGATGAGAGCAGATGTTAAAACTCTCGGAGGCAGGTGAGAAGATGCCCAGATTTTACTCTGGTCCGGACAAGAGCGCTGAGAACGCCTCGTCTAGATCACCTCCCTCAAATCTTGCCTGTTACCCTTTGACTCACGCCTCCTTTGAGCCCTACCCGAAGGGTCTCGACGGAAGTGGCGAAAAGCTCAGAAGGGGAAAATGGCGCAATAAGGAGAAAGCCCTTCTCTTTCATCCCGATATCCGCCAGGTTCACTCATAGATGCCTCTCCGTAACCACCATGGCCGCCATAGATTTGCCGATGGCAGTGGCGACCTGCTTAGTGGCATGGAGAGCGAAATCTGTGGTGCGACGCAACTGGAGTCAAAGATGGCGCCTGTGCATTCGGCATGCCGTCTGTTGCTCTCGTGTTTGCTTGTCTGGTTGTCTGCTCTGTCTTTAAACTGCTACACGCTTTTAATCTACGACCGTCAAGCACTCTTGGACACCTCCCCCTGCACCCTAGTCCAGGTTCTCGTGCCGGTCTCCACCGAATCAGCCTAGGCTCCCGACGATGGGGAGTAACTCACGGAAATCTGCGCTCGCTGAAAAGAGCGTCCTCATTGAGATTTTTAAAATTAATTATCGATTCGATTGGGCCAGGTTTGGTGTCTCTTATCAATAAGTGACTCCAAACCGGCACTGTTCCTGCCAACCTTAAAGTCGCTACGGTCACTCCTCTGCTCAAGAAGCCTTCACTGGATTCTTCTGTCCTAAAATTTTTTTGCCCTATTTCTGTTTTACATTTCATATCAAAAGTTTTGGAGAAAATTGTGCTGAATCAACTTCAACATTTTCTGACTAGTAATTGTATTTATGAGGTTTTTCAATCTGGTTTTAAGTCTGCTCACAGCACTGAGTCCGCCCTTTTGAGAGTGTTAAATGATATTTACCTCTCTACTGATTCCGGAGACTCGGTGGTTCTTATTCTTTTAGATCTATCGGCTGCTTTTGATACCATAGACCACTCCTCACTATTATCTAGATTAGAGTCTTGGGTAGGTCTAAAAGCAAACGTTCTGAAATGGTTTCAGTCATACCTGTCTGACAGAAAGTTTTTAGTGAAGTTGGGTAATTTTTCCTCTTCCCCTGCTCCTCTGACCTGTGGCCTTCCACAAGGCTCTATTTTAGCTCCCTCTCTATTCTCTCTTTACATGTTACCTCTGGGCTCTATTCTACGAAAACATGGTGTGTCTTTTCATTTCTACGCAGATGACACTCAAATCTATCTACCAATCAAGAAAAACAATTCCACTGCGATTACTTCTCTTCTGAAATGTTTAGAGGAGGTTAAATCATGGCTAGCCCAAAATTTCCTCTTCCTAAATGAAGACAAGACCGAGGTAATTGTTTTCGGTCCAAATGATAACTCTCAGTGTATAAGCCCTGAGTTAGAAAGTCTATCCGTTTTTAGATCCTCGCGGGTGCGGAACCTAGGTATTCTAGTCGACCAGCATTTAAAATTTGATAAACATATCTCTTCTGTCATTGGGTCCAGTTTCTATCAGCTTCGTTTACTGTCTAAAATTAAAAACTTTCTCACTCCTAAAACTCTAGAAATGGCTGTTCATGCGTTCGTTACGTCTCGTCTAGATTACTGCAATTCTTTATATTGCGGTATATCTAAATCTCAAATTGCGCGTCTTCAGCTTGTCCAAAATGCTGCGGCCAGACTTCTTTTAAAGTGTCGTAAACATGAACACATCACTCCAATTCTTAGATCTCTACACTGGTTGCCGGTTTGTCAGAGAATAGACTTTAAAATTCTCCTCTTTGTATATAAATCCCTACATAACCAAGCTCCTGTCTATCTATCTGACCTTCTTTACTTCTATACTCCGTCTAGAAGCCTACGATCCTGTGACCAGGCCTTGTTGGTGGTCCCTCACGTTAGGCTTAAGCGTAGAGGGGAGCGTGCATTTGCAGTGGCAGGGCCACGACTCTGGAATACCCTACCTTTAGAGATTAGAATGGCCCCTTCTTTGTCTGTTTTTAAGTCCTTGCTAAAAACTTATTTGTTTTCCTTAGTGTATTGACTACCATGATATGGTAATTTTTAAACGTGCGGTTTTAAAATTTTGTCCGGTTTGTTCTCTGTGTATGTGGTAAAATTGTTGCTCTTCTGGAAAGCACTTTGGTCAGCCTGGTGGCTGTTGTATATGTGCTCTACAAATAAAATGAACTTGAACTTGAACTCAGCCATTTCATCAGGGGATAAACCCTGTCCTTTATCCAGGTCTTTCAACAGGTCAGCCTGATAAGCCTGAAGCACCGCCATGGTGTGCAAAGAAGCTGAAGCCTGACCTGCTGCTGCGTACGCCCTGCCATTCAAACGAGATGTATCTTGAAGGGGTTTGGAAGGCAGGCAGGGAGCCTTAAGAGAAGATGCCTCACCCACAGAGAGATAGCTGGCTAGCGTCTCTTCAATAGGGGGCATATTCTCATAACCGTTCTCATGCATCCCCTCAATATTGGCATAACTAGTATGCTGAAACCTATGGATGCGGGATGAAAAATCGAGGCGGCCTAGAGGCGCCACTTTCTTAACCCGCTTCCACTGCAAGTCAAGCCTCGCCGTGGCACGTTCCATAACCTCAAGCAACTCAGCGTACGCAGGGCAGGAGGAATGAGAGGACTCAGTTCTCATCCGACATCTCCTGCTCTTCCTGGCTTGGAGCCAGCAGAGCACTAGCCGCTGGATCAGACGATGTAAGAGAAGTAGCATCGTCATCCAGCAGCTCACTCTCATCCATAACTGACGAGTGCAAAAGGGAAAGACCCTCTCTCAACTCATCAGCCAGGTCCACCTGCGATCCCCACAAGCTCATTTTCCTCCGTGCCTCAGCAGCGGCGGGTCCTGAACCGTGGGGAGCTGATGGCTGTCCCTCTTTCCTCGAAAAAGCGAAACAAACGAGAGCGGAGCTTTTTCATAAAAAAAAAACACTCACAACGCACGCAGATTGCCCGCTCAAGGACATCGCGCGTGTGCTCTTCACCCAAACAAAAGACACAAAGATCGTGTGTATCATAAGGTGTCAAATAACGAGGACATGGATCCACACACTTCTTAAATGCCTTACTAGTTTAGTAAGCCATGGTTTAAAGAGGAAAGACTCGTTCTTACCGGAATGCATGCTTCAAACAAAACAGTAGAGAAGACGAAGAAGAGGATGACGTGTTCTCCCGGCACCCTTTTATACTGTGGTCGCGCTGGGTAATGACGTCATAGGCTTTCGCCGGCCAATGTTATTGTCGTGTTTAGATGTATGCCCCATAGCGACCTCTAGAGGAGGCAGTTCGAAGTTCCCTCAGAAGGGAACTGCTTTGATTGTTTGCATTTAGAATAACATACTGTCTATCAATTTAGCCTTAGCAAGACATTTTATTACAAACAAATATGTCATTTCCTTCACTGCTATTTCTACTACATATGCATTAATTTCTCTTCCTGGTTCTAGGATACGTTGTTAAAAAACACACAGAGCTCTTAGAAATGATACTTTCTTACCTGGTTTTTCCACATGAATTGTGAACCATGTATACAACTATTGCTGGCCACAGTTCCTCAAAAGCAGCAATGTCAAAGTGAAACCTTAGACAGAAATATGACAGTTTGTTTGCAATTCAAATCTGCACAGGTGAAATTACATCCTGATTACAACTGCACTCCTATGTCATGTCCACTTGTCCACACATGGAAATAATACCAAACCAATGTGCACGCTTAGTTTTTGTGGATCATGAAAAATTATAATAAAAATATGGTATTAAAACCATCGCATCTACGAAAAAAAAAAACTCAAGCAACATGAGGCTTTGTGTCCATTTTTTTTTTTGCTTTTAAAAAACAAGCATTTCATTCACCTAACTGTAATAAGACAAATGATGCTGTTAGCACCTATATCACAGCTATTCAGATTGGCTTGTCCACTCAGATTTTAGAGTTGCAAAATTAAATAACTACTAAGTAACAGTATTACTGAAAGCCATTATGTAACAGTGATCTTCGATGCATGAGAGTGTAAACTCACAGTTCGATCTCTTTATATATGGCTGAAGGGAGGGAGAGTTGTGTGAGGGTCTTCCACTCCTCTGACGTGCAGATGCTGTGGTACGAAAGCTTCTCCATCGTCACCCGGTAAATGCACTCTGAATGTCTTATCCGGTGATACATCTGAATGCAAACACACATACACCCCATGTGTCTACGCAGATGCAAAATAGTCTAACCCTTTGAAAATAATGTGGTTGTATTTATCTAAATGGATATCTATCCTTCTATCTATCAGCTATGGTTATTTAGTGTTGACCATTCATGTTAGCAGATCATTTCAGGTACCATAAAGTAGTAGCATAATAATTAAAGTTTATTCTTCCTTCACTCTACCTCATATAAATCAGTAAAAGATTAAATAAATCACTGGCAAAATGTGAGGTGTAAATTCTGTCTAAATATAAATCCCATCAGCGGATGGCAGCAGAGCACTCATGGTCTTTTAAATATTAACATTCCTCAATCATTTTAAAAGCTGCTATGTGAGGAGACTCATGTGCGATCACAGTGTTGCCAGATTGGGTTGACGTCTTCCAGCCCAAAAGCTACAAAACCTGCCCTCTGCCCCCCCCCCAAAAAAACACCTAAAACATTAACATTAAGTTTTTTTTGTTAACAATTAAAAAAAATCCAAACTGATCCCAAACCATCTTAAATTTTGTCCATCTGCCCAAACCAGGGCCGCTGCTGGACAAACGGGTGCCCTAAGCAGAACTGTATTGTTGTGCCCCCTCTCCCAAATATTATGGATGTAAAAAACACCTACCATAGGGTTCAAAATTGTAATTGTAATTAAATTGTATTATTTACAAATTACAATTGTAGCTCTAGACAGTTACCTATGGCTATTATTTTATTAATACATTTGTCTGATTGATTTTATAGTCTCAAGCATTCAGAAATCACGCAAAAAAATCTAAGCAGTTTTACTACGACAAAACCATGGTTAATTTTTGTAAGGGTTGTGATGTCCACATGTTTTTGTTGAAGAAATGATAGAGGCTGTAGCATTTCTATCGCAAAAAGGTGGCCAAAAATGTTATATTAAGTGGATATTTGAATTAGCCTAAATGTTTGATCAATATAAAGGACTTGATCGTCCTGTAAGTGTAACAGCAGCAACTACCAGGCCTTTGGCTCCCTTTGCAGGCATTTGTAATAATATGTAATGTACATAAATTGTTTATTTTGTATTACATTATGCCCAAACCAATTTTGACCTACAAATTAAAATTCAAATCCGCCCAATTAGGCAAAAACCCGCCCAATCTGGCAACAATGTGTGACCCCACAGAGGACCAAGTGGCTGAAATCTCTGGTAGACAGTCCTCAGCCTGTTTCTTCCAAACATAACCATTCTCTAGGTTTTATTAGACTCCAGGTCTGCACACTTACATTTGCACAGTGTAAGGCCAAAGCACAGAAGACGGCGAACATCTTAAAGTTGTTCTCATCAGTTTTAGTGAAGGCACTTCCTCCCAGCTTGTTGACCATTTGTACAACACCAATCACAGTCCCGCGGCTGACTATGGGCATGCACAGGATATTCCGCGTCGTGTAGCCAGTGTAGAGATCTACTTCTCTGTAAAAAGCGGAACAGACAACAGAGAAATGCGCGCACACACACACACACACATACACAGACATGAACAACCATAGTGTTTGTATATGATTAAGTTAAACACACAACGGTTTCAAGTGTTGGCTCATCTAGGCTTAACATAATAATCTTATTGCAGATTTACTGTACACAAATCCAGAAGTCCCTTTTATCTGACATGTCCATTTTAACACCAACAGACCACTGTGTCCACTGACCCCTTTAACAAAGTTGCTTAAAATAATCTCAGGTGTTTTTGCATGGAAAATCAAAATCTATATTACCTGTTGAAACGGGGGTCTGCATAGGCATCCGGAATATTCAAAACTTCTCCTGTTCTCGCCACCTGACCTGCTATTCCTTTCTCTATAGAAAACCTGGGGGTGAGTGTTTAAGATCAGTTACCAATGTATGAAATATGATTAAAATCAGATATTCCGGGGTGAAAATATGTCTGGGTCACATTTAACTTTTTTTTTTTTTTTTTCCATCTTGACTGACTCCAAACTTTTGGACCGTAGTGTATATGATTGACAGGTGAGGAAAGTGGCAGGTCTCTGGGTTTGGGTCAGAATCTACTCACACTTTCACTTTGGAATGGGTTGAGGAAGTTTCCTCCCATTTCTCCATCATCCCGCGGTGTGCCCGGTGGGTTGTTCATGCCAGAACTCTGTATGTATATATATATATATATATATATATAATTTAATTAGCATAAAATAATACTACCATGATGTATAAATATACAATTATAATAAATAAATAAATAATAAATAAAATGGTTTTACAGTTAAGGGGGGGAGTGCTTAATTGTCTTGAAAATCGCAATACAGTGCAAAGATTGTAATGGTCCTAAAATAGGTATCATTTTCTTTATGGAAAATATAATGTATTTATCTTACTTTTGATTTTGAGCTGAAATATGAGCAAGACATGTTCTTGACAGGCTTTGCAAGGTTTCCATATAGATTTGGTGAAGCAGTAAACTACATCTGATAAAGAGAGTGTGTTGTACAACCTGCTGTACTACATTTACTGTACTCAGAGATTCAATTGGGAATTTTGTGACTTTGTGTAACTTAAATTTTTTCTATGCAAGAAAATAAAACAAACAAACAAATAAATAAATAAATTCAGCTGGTAGTTTACAAGGATGTAAAGACTCAAGTATGACTCAAATAGTGAGGATCATGCTCACCTAATTTCTTTGGTTTTCCTAAAGACAGGTTTCCCTTCATTCTCCTCCCCGATATCAAACAGGTCAGAGTACAGCTCTTTGTTATTGTGATCTACCTGGAAGAGCGCACATCTGTCTGCATTAACCAGGTTTTTTGCATATATCTGAAACACAAATAAACAAGCATTTCCTTAATGACATTTCCCCAAGACGGAATGCAACATGTTTGTTGAGGAAATCATTTAAAAAAAGATTACTATGCAAGTGTGCGTCACCTGCAGTGAGTTCATCTGCATCAATAACCAGAATTAGTTTTGTTATGTATATCAATAGGCCACTAACGGTCGACCACTACATGTGTCTATGTGAGACTAGCAACTGAGGAACTTCTCCTTCCCTCTGGATTTCACAACTTGGTGGCACATTGTGTCTTTTCCCCTCTAAGGTAAACTTCTGCTTTATGAAACTGCTGATGAGCGAGAAATCTCTTCAAACTAAGAAAGACATATTATTCATTTAACTACTTAAATATTACCTCCATTTTTGGAAGTATGTGGCTTGGAAAAGTCTGAATGAATCCCTGAGAGGGACACCAAGAGCTCAGAGAACATTGAAAGTCAGACTGACTTTCTGTCCTCTCCCTGACCTATTTGCATCACTTCCTGTGCTGCTTTGTTCAACAGGAAGGAGGGGACAGAGACATGAGGGGGCCAGAGATCTGATACTTGGAGCGTATGAATATTTGTGCTTGTGTGAGTGAGATCTAGAGAATTCAAACATGTACATAAATGAGAAAAAGGATATTTAACAACAAGCCCAAGGCTGGTGGGGTGAGCACAAGAACACGGCAAACAAATGAGAGAAGGTCTTTCATTGCACACGTTTCTCTGGCGTTGATGGTGACACAGATGAGCGACAGAAGAACAGCATGTTTGTCCTCAAGACCAAGCATGTGACCTTACTGAGAGAAGGAAAACCTACTCACCATGATATGTTCAAGTAGAGAATCTATTGCCACTATGTTGTCAAAGTACGTTCTGTTTGAAATCGAAAAGGAGGGAAAGACCTGTCATTTTACAGGGATATACATATGATACAAACACAGTATAATATGAATGCATATATATATTCTTCAGACATATCATTGGCTATTTATTATAATGTTAAATGTCAATAAACATTGAAATGTTTCAATATTATGGAGTCTTGGTCATATAGGGAATTCTCAATAAAACATATTCAGTGCACATTTTTACCTAAAAATTAAAAAGAAAAATGTAGGTATTTTTGCATTGTGACATTCTTTTCATGATTATTAAGCATATTTCTACTCCATTCATCTAATGCTATGAAAAAAATGCTTAACTTTCATAAAAATAATAAAAAAAATTCTTATGATTTTTGGCAAGTATTTGACATATTTCATGAAATTCCCACAAAATATACTTTTATGCATAGACTCACTTACTTTGACACATCTAGGAGAAAGTCGTTGAGTTCTGTCTGTTTGGCAAGACCTCTGCAGACCTGTGAACAAAACATGAACAGGAAGCTTTAAGATGGCAATCCCCGCAAGACGGTGTCTAAATTAACTTGCCTTCTTCTAGGAAATGGCTCTCTATGTGAATTCTATGTTTAACTGATTATGCTGATCACAAGCCATCAATTAGTTTTTTTTTTTTTTGTAAAAAGCTGACAAAGTTATCGTATAGATTCAGAAAACATGGTGCATAAGTCATATGGAGTACTTTTATAGTGCTTTTCTGAAGTTTGAATGCTTCACTCTCCATCTTCTCGTTTTATGTTGTATGGAACAAAAACTGCTTGGACATTTCACTAGATAACATCTTCGGTCCAGCACAGAAATAAAAATTCTTATGTAATTCGAGCAGCATGAGGGTTAAGACAGGAGAACTGGCATTTTTTTATGAACTATTCCTTAAGAAATAGTTCAACTAAAAATGATAATTCTGACATTAAATATTTTATTTTAAATATTTAATGTCAGAATTGTTAAAATTTATTACATTTCATTTTTGATTGATCAATTCCTTAATGCAAGACACATTTATTTATAAATAAATAAATAAATAAATATCACCATACTTCGCCAGTTGATTGATTACATTAAATTTATGATGCGATTTCAATTTTTCCTTTCTCTTTGAAGTGATACAAGCTCTTGGTGCATAAAGAAGATCTGTAAAGTTGCAAAGACTAAAGTCTCAAATCCAAAGAGATATTCCTTATAAAAGTTAAGAGTCAGCCACACCTACCTAAAACGGCTCGTTCTAACACGCCCCCACATACCTACGTCACTGTGTGGGAAGATTTGCATAACGCCGCCCAAATGTTCAAGCAAAGAAAGGCGTAACTTTTATTCTCGCTGTAAGTATTGTTGCAGCCGCCATGTCGTGAAGACGCTGTGTGTTTCGTTGTGAAAGTGAAACTACTTTGTTTGGTCTTCCAAAAGAGGACGATATCCACTTGGTCATGCCTAGAGCTGATCCGTGCTGATCGATAGCTGGCCAGTCAGAGCACACCTCGCTTTTCAGACCGATGAGCTTTGTAAAAATCGACGCGTTTCAGAAAGGCGGGGCATAGAGGAGCAACAATAATGTACAGTATGTGGAAAAGAATGTGTTTTTTGAACCTTAAAAAAAATAAACACATTTCATTACACCAAATACACAAAATAATGTTCTTTTTAGCAACATCATATGACCCCTTTAAGAATTGCTTAATGTAAAGTTTTCTGAAATGTTGTTTAAATATGCAAATGAGTCATTATTTAATAAAACATGCACTAATTTGCATGCCTGTCTATAACAAAAATCTGAACATTGTATGAAGCCAGGTTCAAAATTCTTGTTTGATTTTTCTTGACATTTTAGAATCAAAGGTTTTATACAGTTGACTTTTTTTTTTAATTCCATAAATCAGAAAATACTATCAACTGCTAGAAAAAAAAAATTAATGTGCATCTTTTTTTATGAATTAAATGTTGTATAAAATCAGGCAAAATATATATGAACAAACCTGTCTGTAAAACCTTTCATAATATAGATGGAAATAAAACTGTATAGTTTGGTGTAAGTAATTGTGGCTGTAGTGGAAATTAGTGGCTCAGTGCAGGGTTAAAAAAGGCCTTTTAAAGATATGAGAAAATGGCCTTTTAAAGATATGTAATCGAAATCTACACAAATAGATAAAGTGCAATAAAATAAACACTTAAAAGTGTGTTTTGGATGTTTTCTTTCCAGTAGCCTGAAAAATTACTTTGTGAAAAAGGCCAAAATGTCAAAATTGACAGATGCATGAAAAACAGTGTTTTTGCCTCTAGTGTCTTGACTTAGAGCCCTAAAATATGTTACTTATGGTCCTCCTTGTCTTCTCATCACAACCATGTTCTGATGGCTCCTAACTTCTGAGAAGGTTTGTGTCCCAGAGTGAAATTTACTCCCAAAGAGCCCCGTGACGCACAGGGACATTAAAACCCAGAGTGGTGTCATTCACAGCATACAACCGTTTACGTACAAACAAGACTACATTGTCATTAATTGCACCTCCTGAGACGAAGGTGTGTTTAATGTGTGGTCTGGTTGCTTACACTGGGCCCACCAGCAGCCTGGTCCATGTACACAGTGGATTACAGAAATCAAAACACGTGTGTTCAACCAAATCCAACAAGCAACGCATTGTTTTTCTTAAATGTACTCACCTGGACTTGGTGTATGGCTACAGATGCCCAGGCCAAATTTGCTGTTGCAACCTAAAAAACAGGGTACACTTAGTCAAAGACACACTATGTGAACCTTGAGCACTCAACGAACAAGCAGAACTTTATAGTCCTGTGTACCTCACCTGACAGCTGAATATCTTGTTAGCCAAAGTTTAAATACAAGTACACATTCTTTGTTATTACTATTTTCTACATTTTACAGCAGAAATGGGTAACCCTTTATAATCAGTGTTGGGAATGTTACTTTAGAAATGTAATAGGTTACAGATTACTAGTTACAAGTAGTATAACTATTTCAATTACTTTATTAATGTATCTAATTTTGATTACTTTTCTAAATTACTAACAAATGTGTTTTTAACTGTTAATCATTTCAAACATTTAATTTTGAAGCACAGCACTGCAACACATTTTTATCACTCGCTATGGTGGCAACTCTCAGACAGGTTATAGCCTAAAGCTTTTAGCGGCAATGTGGATTGATATAATTGGTGGTTTTGACGTGGTGCACTGCAAATTCAAACAAGAGCCAATCAAAAGCATCAGAATAGCATTGCTTTACTAAACAGCCTTTAAATGGCAGAAGGCACTGTGCACATCAAAAACAGGCAAAGCAACAAAATAATATTCAACATATCCTAGCTTTTTACTGAAAATATTCAGATGTAACACCTTTGTAATGACTAACATTTTCATAAGTAACTAATTTAATTACACTTTTTTCTCAGCAACTGTAATTGATTACAGTTACATTTATTTTGTATTTTGTAATTAAATTATGGAATGGCGTTACATGTAGCTAGTTACTCCCCAACATTGTTTATAATCTACTTTGCTCTTATAATGTACTGTGAAATGCTAGATAGCATAAGGTCTGTACCATACTACAACTTGTACTAATCAAGAAAGGACCAGCTATTTAAGGTGTGGTCACATTAGCGAAAATTTGGTGGAATTTCTTGGGCAAAAAAGGGTCATTGTCTATTGTTAATAGTGTAGCGATGCATGAAGCACAGCTCATACAGAAGTCACTTTCAAAACAAGCAGATTTCTGTTGGTCAACGTGGCGAATCCGCAAAAAACCTGCTGCGTGGGAAAATCATTTACCCCTCACGTGAAATTCCAGATTGCATAAATTCCTATTGAATTGACTAGATTTTGCCCCAAAATTTATTTACCTACAGTAAATGCGACCACACCTGCCTGACCAATTACAGTTTGTTTTGTTTTTATGGGCAGTTAATAGGTGGGTTTATCTGATTGGATGCAGTCTAAAATCAGACTCAGTATCAGTCCATTTTTCATTCATACCATCGTGAAATTAAAAATTATAATAATAATAATAAATTGTAAGTAAGTGTATAGCTCCATGAGAACTTCACATCTGTCAAAATATTAAATGTGGTAATTGAGGCATCCCACAGATGTTGTCCATAGAAATTACATTCAAAACAACCTAGATTATTTCTTTACTAGTCCTGAAGACTAAGCGCTGCCTGGCTACATAAATCGAGAGCAGAGGCACATGGGAAGATACCAGATACTGGTATCAAATACCAGTACTTTCTCCCTTAGAGTACCTCCTGGTGGCTGAGGTTGAAGGGCTCTCTGCCCAAGTGCCGGTGCAGCTCCAGGATAGCGATGAGGTCTCCGATGGCGGTGAGGATGGGTAGACACAAAACAGAATGTACACGAATCCCTGAGTCCTGCCCTGTGCCATGAGGGAACCTCTCGTCCTGCAGGAAAAAACAGGCCAGTCTGATGGGAGGAGTTTATATATATATTGATGTGCTGTTCTTTAAAAGTCCTAATCAGTCCTAAAAGTCTTGAAAACACCTTAGTACAGGGACCAGTTCTCACTATTAACTAAGTGCTTATTATCATGCCTATTATTAACATATTGGCTGTTTATTAGTACTTATAATGTATATATTCTGCATGACCATAATCTACATCCCTAATACCTAATCTTAACAACTACCTTACTAACTATTAATAAGCAGCAAATTAGGAGATTGAGGCAAAAGTCGTAGTTAATGGTTTGTTAATAGCAAGAATTGAAACTTAAAATAAAGTGTGACCAAAGTCTTAATAAATATTATATATATATATATTAGTGCTGTCAAACGATTAATCGCATACAAAATAAAAGTTTTTGTTTACATAATATATGTATGTGTACTGTGTATATTTATTATGCATATATAAATACACACACATACAGTATATATATTTTGAAACTATTTACATGCATATTGTCACACCCATGGACTGTTTTGTGTTTGTTTTCCTCCCCACGTGCTCCATGACCTAGTTTTCCCTCGTGTGTGTCCGTGTGTATGGGCATATTTGGTTTTGTTCCTGTTCTCGTTTTCGTCTGAGTAGTTATTCTGGTCACCTGTGTTCCTCCTAATTACCTTATGTCATGTATTTTAGTCCTGGTCTGTGCATTCTGTCTCTGTAGGGTCTACTTTGTTGTCTACGTGTGTTTGCTCCAGTTCCTGATGTGGATTATCCCCTGTGTTTCAATGATTAAAGACTGTTAATGCCACTTCGCGTCTCCATCGTTCCTTCCCACAGTGTAGTGTGACAGAAGACCCAACCTTCAAAAGTAACTTTATTTGCGTTTTCCCCTTCGTTTGTTTTCCGTGTTTTTTACAGTGTTTGTTTTCTGTTTTTCCCCGTGTTCCCCATGGATTCCCTCGCCGCAAAGTTCACCTCCCTCGCCCGCAAAAACCTTTCCCTATTGATGCAGTTGAGTTCAGCCAGCTCGACGTTTTAACGGCGTTTGACGATGCTGCGCTGAACTCACTGTTCTGGATCGGGGCAAATTACTATCATTCTGTCGACCTCCCAGACACCTCTGGAGTCATTATCCGGTGTCTGGAGAGCGTCTATCCACAGCTAGACCCAGAGCCCAGCCCACCATCTCCCCGCTAATGACGGAGAGCCCGAGTTCGTCGTGACCGATGAGCCATCGCCAAGGAGTGCGACAGAGCTTAGGATCGCCACGGAGCCAGAGCCTCTCGGATCATCAGACCAGGTGCGAGAGCTGGCTACAACGCCTGCCGCGAGGGAGAGAGCTGGCTCCACCGCGGACAGTGAGAGCGTGGAGAGGAGCTCCGCCCCCTGCACCGTGGCCGAGGGCGAGCTAATTACGGATCTGGGACTGTGCAACTCCGAAGGAGAGAGGGCTCCTGTTTCCACGCCCAGCCCAGAGAGGGCTCCCGTTCCTGAGTTAAGCCCTGAAAGCTCGGAGGCTCACAAATGCCCGCCCGCTCCTGACTGCCGCTGTCGTCTGGCAGCCCCTCTGCTCGCCCTCAGCCCACCATTGGTATGGTGCGAGCTCCGCGGGTCTGCTATCCTCCATCGTCACCGTGGCTGGAGAATCCCTTGCCTCCGTCTCCAGCCTCTAAGCCCCGGACTCCTCCTCGGCCCATCAACCTGTCGGCTCCACCATGGCTCCTCACTCCCTCCTCTCTGCCATGGTCTATCAGTCCACTGGCTCCACCGGGCTCCCTCGTCCCTCCGGCTCTGCCTTGGTCTGTTGTCGACCATCCGCTGCCTCGGGACTCCACTTCTCTGGCTGCGCCTCGTCCCTCCGGCTCTGTCAGGCTCCTCCTCAGTCCTCTGTTGTTCCGGCTCCACCGCGGCCTTCTGGATCCCTGCCTCCGCCTCGGTCGCCGGCGCCATCTGCTCCGCCTTGGCCCTCCGCCCGTGGGTCGCCATTACGGTTGTGGCCTGGGTCCCACCTGGCACCGCCTGCTCCAAGTCCATCTTGTCTCCTCCCTGGCTCCTCCCTCCTTCATCACCTCTCTGGTCTCTGTCTGCCGGCCCCCTCCCGGGTGTCCGTCCTCCTCCTGAGCCTCCTCCCAAGTTTCGGACAACACTTGATGGGCGAGTGCGGGCAGGTAGAGACTCTTGTGTGCGGGATGTGGGAGAATAAGTACTCGCACTAGGCAATCTTAATTGTGCCCGAGCGCATTTGACTCCCAAAGCCCGGTTCGTTTGACTAGTGTGATCGCTCCGTGCTGCGCTCGGTCACGGTTCGTTTAACTGGCCCTGGCTCGGTTGGAAGAGGTGGGCCAGAGCGTGGTTCAGTTGGGCTCGGGCGCAGTGCGCATGTAGTGTCGGAGCGCTGAACTTCTGATACGTGCAGCATGATTGCTTGAACATTTCTGAGCGGCAAAAGCAATAGATCTGTAAAGCAAAATATTGTGAGAGGGCCGTGTGTTACCGCATCCCAAACGACTCAAAATAATAAACCACAAAGTTAACAAAACGATGCACTCCACTGTGCTGAGCGAGAGCGCTTCTCTGCTGTCTTCACGTGCTATCGGAAACTTCCTATTTCCCACTTATGAAGTTGTGAGCGCTTCATGTGAGCGCTGCTGCAGTCTTAGGTCCACCCCATATGCTCTCATTGGTTGAGACACGTGATGACGCTCATCCCAAGCCAGTAGTCTACTGATCAACATCCCACCCCTCCTGTGACCCATGGTTTGTCTGTGTGTGTATTCACAGCCATTGAGCAACGGACTTTCATAATAGGGCTCTGCAATTAATCACATGCGATTGTCATGCGCATCTCGTCAGTAAAGTTGGTTTCGTGATTGGTAGTAAATCGCCATCACCTGCTTTCAGATGGAGCGGCATTAAACACACAGAGCCGTAGTTCACTGACAAGCTAGGTGATATCGCGTTCATAATCGAATGCGATTCATCTGCGATTATGAACGCGATATTGCCTTATTGTCAGTGAACTACGGCTCTGTGTAGTGAATGCCGCTCAATCTGAAAGCAGATGATGGAGATTTACTACTAATCACGGGACCGGCTTTACTGACGAGATGCTCCTGACAATCGCATGCGATTAATTGCACAGCCCTATTTCATAATAATAAAAAACTGCGTTAACGCGCGATAAAATAATTGTGGGTGTTAATCAATTAATGTGTTAACACGATAATAACGCATTAACTTGCCGAGCCCTAATTTATATACATAATAAATATACACAGCACACACATATACAGTATATTATGCAAACAAAAATTTTTGGATGCGATTAATCTTTTGACAGCACTAATATAAAACCTTCTCCAGAGTGCTCAGGACCTCAGACTGGAACTAAGGTTTACCTTCCAACAAGACAATGACCCTAAGCACACAGTTAAAATAACGAAGGAGTGGCTTCACAACAACTCTGTGACTGTTCTTGAATGGCCCAGCCAGAGCCCTGACTTAAACCCAATTGAGCATCTCTGGAGAGACCTAAAAATGGCTGTCCACCAACGTTTACCGTCCAACCTGACAGAACTGGAGAGGATTTGCAAGGAGGAATGGCAGAGGATCCCCAAATCCATGTGTGAAAAACTTGTTGCATCTTTCCCAATAAGACTCATGGCTGTATTAGATCAAATGGGTGCTTCTACTAAATACTGAGCATTTTTCAGTTTTTCTTTTTTAATAAATCTGCAAAAATGTCAACAATTCTGTGTTTTTCTGTCAATATGGGGTGCTGTGTGTACATTAATGAGGAAAAAAAATTAACTTAAATGATTTTAGCAAATGGCTGCAATATAACAAAGAGTGAAAAATTTAAGGGGGTCTGAATACTTTCCGTACCCACTGTATATATATATAATTTTTGTTATTAAAACTCCAATTATGTCTTATAGTAACCAGAACTACATCATAACACACATGCTATTTTTATTTTTTACAAACTGTAGAGCTTCTGCGGCCACTTAATTTTTTTAATGTGTTAATAATTACAATATTTACAAATACTGTATATGCATTTATTTTTTTATTCTATGAATTTATATGCTATTTATTGAAATAACTTCTGACTGTAAATTCAAAGATGGCTTGTGATAATTATGGTTCCTGGCCTTCAAATTAAATGATCTTTTATTTTTAAACCATATGTATAAAACACTGTAGGAATGTGAGCAATATGTGAAAAATTCCTTTGATTCTCTAAAACAACAATTTTGCCATGCAAATGCACTAATAGATTTCTTTTGAAAATAAAGTATAAAGGATAATTTAACTATTGCTAAAGTATAGCCTCTAGCTTACAGCTGAATGGTCTGTGTTAGTGAACATTCAAGATGAAGTGAAGCTTAATTGCTCCCAATGTATGACAAACTGGATCTGGCATGACACATTATTGGTCACTTCCAGTGTAGACATGAAGTAAGAGCAGTGACACATTTCACATACAGTCCTAGTAATTTCATAAACTATACAATATTCAAGCATTTGTTGAAATAGTAGAAATAGAAGAATACATTTAGTCAAACTTCAAATAGCGTCATAATGAGCTACAGTGAAATTATTGTGAGGATCTTTGAAAACAGTGAACACAGCAAAACAGCATGCGGCTCACCCCCATGATGTCCTCTACAAGTAGTGTCCTGCGTGTCTTTGCAACGTGAGCGGCGATGGTGGTCCCAAATGTGATGGGACCAGAGGGGATGAGCCCAGGAAGCCCCTCTTTTGCCCCCGTCGGAGTGAACAAACATAAACTCTGTGACAGAGAAAGCAACATCAACAAAACAGCATGACGTTAAGGAAAACGTCCCGAATGGTCACTCTAACTATAATATTTGTCATTTTAGGGTACTTTATGCTTCTCATTATATGTTGCTACCATTGCTAACGAATAACACTGCATGAAAAAGTTGAATACTATCTTAAATAGTATAATACTATCTAAAATAATTACAATTAAACTTAGGACAAGTGGTACTCAATAAAACTGGCAGTTATATCAAATGAAAATAGCAAAAATAATAAATAACTAAATAATTATTACAAATGAAAACACCATAGATTGGTGTATCCATTCAGTACTTCCCACATAATTATAGATCAGGCAAAAGAGAAGTCCTTTAAAACTGTGTTATCTGATTGGTCACAATACTTGCCATCTGAGTAAAACTACTCAAGTGGATAACAGAGAGGAAATGAACATAGCAGAGGTCTCAACCGTTTTAATGCTATAGGAATTCCAGGCCATTTTGAGATAAACAGAACATGTACATGACCAATCAAAGGCTTGCACTCATTTTATGTTTATGTTTCTCATGATCTAAAGACCTCTAATGCTTCAGTGCTTAGAAATTAGTTTTGTTGACAAAACATATATTGTTCTTAGTTTAAGCAGTTTAAGTTGCTATATTATTATTTAAAAAATGTGGAAAATAGCAATAATAATGAATAAAGAGCAGCTGTGTCAAACTTTTGACTGTTTTTGAGTGTATTTAACGACTTCAACATCCACTAAACACTTTTCAGCATGTATTAACTCAACCAGATCAGAAAATACTTACATTGTTGCATTCTCCAAGGAAGTAAAGTGCAAATCCATCAGCTTTTGTGGCTGTGACAAGAAAGAAAATAAATAAATAAAACATAAAAAGTGTCACAGACTGATGTATCGTGTGTTAGACATGAACATTCAGAATAGGACTGTACAGTCTCAAAACATTTAACTGGACAAAAATGCACCCATAGATTCTGAGTCTTTTTATGGCATTTGTAGGAAGAAAATAAATAGCAAAGTGCTAATACATATGGATAATGTTTTTAACAGATATAATGCTACTTGCTTTTGAAGGACATCCAAAAATATATACAAGTGAATATATAAAAGAACAAAATAATATATACGTATATATATATATATATATATATATATAAATAAAATATCTCTCTATGTGACGATTTTATCAGTTAGCCTATATAGTGTAGCTATAGTGTATTATATATATATATTTTTTTTTTATTTGCATTCTTTTGTTCCTTTGGGACATATTTTTATTTATATATATTTAATTTATACACACACACATACATATATACATATATATACATGTGGTGCTTGGAGCAAAATTCCTAAAAAAAGTGACAAAAATGCCCTAGATTATTTATAACAGTTGTTCTAGCCTGACTGTTCAGGCTGTGTTCAAATTAAGCTATATCACTAAATTTACAGAAATTATTTTAATTAACTGATTCAATTTATGAAATCATTTCTGAAATCATGAAATTAATGTATGACATAAATGGACAGAATACCGTGTTCTTCAGTGTTATTTTAACACCATTGGGATATTATTGTAGTTTTTATATTATTATTTTGAATTCATTTTTATTTTTATATTTTCTAAAGTTACATGAAGCAAGTGATTTTGTTGTGCTTTTGTCATTTCTATAGTTTTTTTTTTAAACATGATCACATTTTTATTTATTTTTATTTCCATTTTAGTTGCTTTATTACATCAAGTTAAACAATGAAAACAAAAAAAAATTTACCTTGGCAACTAGCTGAAATCATTTTTAATGTTTTATTTAATTTCAATTAAATTTTTCAATTAATATTTTATTCAAAGTAAGTTAAATAATTCAAAGTTAAACTATATTTTATTTAAAGTACGTTTTTTTTAATGGTTTTAGTTAAGTAACTATAATAACCCATAGTTTGAAAACAAACAAGGTATAAAATGTCCCCGAAAATCCATATCCTATCACTTCTTAATAACAGAAAAGTCCGTTTCTGAAAGTGGTGCGCACATGCTGGGGTCAGGTATGCAGTGGGGAGTGTTGGTGTGTGTGAGACATGCAGGGGCCGGACTGAATCATGCAGATGAAGCGTGGGAGGATGGGAAGTGACAGGCTGAGCGCTGCTCCATCAGCGTGTGTGCAGAGGAGAGAGATGGGGAACACCCGCACTTAGACCTTTTAACCTGGATTCACTACACCTCCATCTGTAAGGCTCTCTACAGGCAGCTTTTATGCACCGTTTATGCCGACAATGTGAACACTTGTTATTATAGTTGCCTAATACACTAATACATTATGTTAATTGCAAGTATGCAAATACTGTACACTGCGTGCCATTTGATAAATATTTACAGTAACATTTTACACATACTAAGGTTTGATAATATCAATAAGAACAATTACTTAAAAGTTATTAAGTGCTATAAATGGCTGGACTACCGTTCACCTGAAGTGCATAACATACAGTATGCTGGGTAATAACATATGTGAGTGTTTGTGTGTGTGGATGAGACAGAAAGGCTCTGACCTGTTTTGATGATGTTGCACAACTCATAAAGCAGTAGTTTGTTGTCTCCTCCAGTGTCCAGCCGCTGCTCCATGTAGCTGTTGAGCTCATATACCACGCTCTGCATATTCGTATCCTGGTACTGCTGGACACAAGAAAGACACACATTCACATGCACACGCACTGTATACTCAGACGTCCTTCTAATTAGATAGTATTAAGGTTGCTTTTCACTAATATTATGAAAAATAGTAAATAGAAGGTGGTGTCCATATTTTAGGTCATATAGTGTATATACACTACCGTTCAAAAGTCTCTTATGTTCACCAAAATACAACATAAACAGTAATGTAAAATGTTTTTATAATAATATACGATAATTTTCATGTGATGGCAAATCTGAATTTTCAGCATCATTATTCCAGTCTTCAGTCACACAATCCTTCAAAAATAATTTTAATATGCTGATTTGCTGGTCAAGAAACATTTCTTAACATTAACAATATTGAAAACAGTTTTTGCTGCTTTATATAACCGTGATACTTTTTTTCCCCAGAATTCTTTTATGAAAGTTCAAAGTTAAGTTGAGAAAGTTCAAAATTGAAATTTTTGTAACATTTTTGTAACAATAAAAAAAAGACTTTACTACATCTTTTTGAGGTACTCATATTTATCCGTCCACACAGGAGACTCAATTCACCATTTAAATCAATCGAATTTAGCATTAAGCAAAAATATCTTATACTCACAAATACTGGGTAAATCGGTCCATTTAGTCTTGTTTCATCCACTATTCAGGGTGGATTTTTTTTTCAGCAAGCTCGCCGCAATGCATTGTATAGGACTATGTGCTATGTTTATAAATTTAAAATATTTATATATAATATCAATTATATGGATATAAATATATACATGGAAATGCATTGAAATATTTTCAAAATACATGTTGTATGTGTGTGTAATTATATATACATAATAAGTATACACAGTATACACACATATATTATGTAAACAAAAACTTACATTTTGTATGCGATTAATCACGATTAATCATTTGACAGCACTAATATAAAGCAAATATTAATGGTTTATTCTGCATGACCATATTTTAGATCCCTTAATCCTACCTCATACCAAAACTTAACAACTATCTTAATATCTACTAAGCAACAAATGAGGAGTTTAATGAGGCAAAAGTCATAGTTAATCGTTAGTTAATAGAGAGAATTGGTCCCCAAACTAAAATGTGACCAAATTTTGCCAAAAGAAGAACACAGCCTTTCATAATCATAAACATCCAATAAACATTTTTTCATCTCACATGAAATGTGAATAAAGATCACAGAGGCCATGGGTGGTCTGTGTATAATGCAGAAATCAGTTCTAAATCAAGCTTTTACATATTTTCAATGGAGAATGGCCCAAGTGAGGATGTCTATTTCTGTCCCTGTGTGAAAGGTCAGAGTGGGCCGGTGGATGAGGGGTGTGTGAGGTGCTACCCCACGGGAACGACTCCCTACACATCCTGTTTATGCAGACAAACATGTGACGTCCCTGCTGTCCTTCTCCAAAAAGTCCTTGTTTCTACAGCCCACCCTCCCCGTCCTCTCGCGCCCTGTCCCTGCACACTGTCTCCATCGTGTTCTGCTGTATGTCCCTCTCTGCCGGCCCCAGCGGGCCTAAGTGCTCGGAGCGGAGTGTGTGCTGGTGCAATATCTGCCCATTAAAGTGGCAATGATCTCATTAACAGGTCATTGCCTCTCCTCATATAAATCTGTCACAGGATTTGTGTTCTCTATGCTGTTTGTAATTTAACAGACACCTTCATATTTAGCAGCTGTATGAATGTGTGTGTGTGTGTGTGTTGCTGAGAGATTATTAGCAGAAACTTTTCAATGAAGTGTTCCATGAGCACTTCTCCCCTGATAACTGACCCCACTTGGGACTCGCTGCCTTTTGGCATGAACGTTCACACTTTTACTATACAATTTAATAAAGGGGTCACATATACTTCTAAAAAGAAAAAATCCCCCCTGAGATCCACTTCATTTGTGACATAGATTTGTCATAATTTGACTGCTTTAAGCAGGGGCGTAAATTTCGTCTAACAGTAGGGGGGGGACAATAAACAAAATTTCTCAAGAGCAATTTTTGAAGGGGACACAAATAATACAGCTAAAATTGTACTTGTAATTGTTATATGTATGCACAGAGGAAAGCCTTACTACTATTAGTGCAGCAGGGAGACCGTGCCAAATTAGACTACTTAAATCTGTTGGGATACTTTATCACTGTTGCCGAGAGTTGTTTTTCATGTCCACAGGTTGAAGCGACCCCAATAACGTGTATTTTAGCCCCCGGAGCGCGATTTTTACCGGGGGACCCCCTCGAAAACCGGATAGTTTGGGCTAGTTTTGAGTAGCAATTGGGCGGGTTTTGTTATGAAAACCTGGCAAACCTTTCCCACAAGCAGGTAAAGTTATTATTGCTAATATAGCTGACTCATCGAAAAATACATTGGCATCATCTGTATTAAAGAGAAAATAATCACTTTATCCGATGTTTAAGTGAATAAAATAGTCTTGACAGCCTTACTTACTGGAGTTCCACAACTATTGACTTTGTTCTCTCCCACTGGACTTGTGTGTGTGTAAGTGTGTGTGTAAGTGATGTAAAGGAGGAAAGCAGGTATTTGGACCAAAGCACTGTGAGGCAAGGGAGGGGGAGACTCAAAATGTTTCTAAACTTAAAAACACATTTTTGCCCCGTTTGTGTTGTTTTACTACTTGCACAATTATTTAAAGTATAAAACATTATTTTATTATTTACAACGTTATTTACAATGCACAGCGTGGTTTTTAATCATATTTTTAGGGGGGACAACCCTCAGATGGGGGGGTCCTGTCCCCCCCGACCCCCCTGGGATTTCCGCCTATGGCTTTAAGGTTAAATATATAACGCCTACGGTATCATATTTGATGCACATTTCTAAATAATCAACATGTTCAAAACTTTGCTGAAAAACCTGTTGTACAAAGTCTACTACATGCCTTCTGTCATTCGATTGATACTTTTTCAGCAAGTAAAACAAGGCCATTTAATATAATTCCCCTTTAAGCTGTGGTTAAAGAATAACTTTTGTATTGTTATTAATATTTCAAGATGAACATTTGGTGGACTACATTTTGATCTACTTGATTACCCATACACCAACTTTAATATATAAAAAATTTTAAATCATGTTTTTTTTTTATCACTATATCCACTATATCCATATATCTTGACACATCAAACACATATGCAAAACTATTTTCTTATATATATATATATATATGTACTACTCTATATATATATATGTATATATACACGTGTGTGTGTGTGTGTGTGTGTATATATATATATATATATATATAATATTTTGTCTAAATATTCAATAAACTGATCCATTTAAAACAATCATTTCATTTGTTAGGCTTTACAGTGTTAAAGAAACACGCACACGCGCACACACACACACACACACACACACACACACTGATGCCTCACTTACCCTGCTAACTTCTTTAGCTGAAGATTCATCTGTTGAAATACAAAAGAAAACCAAGTCAAAACTGATGAAGGTGAGCATACTTTAACACAGTGTCACTTGGATGACCAGACAGAATGTCCCTTTATTTGTATAAAACTTATATAAAGTCTTGTGCATTTTAGCTTTTTTTTTTTTTTACTTTATTTAATTTATGTTTATGTTGTGTCTTTAATTAGATGAACTAAACGAATTAGAGGAATAGAAAAGAGAAAACAGTAAAACACGAGAAACGGGATAAAACCTGCATAACCCAAATGAGCAACGGCTCCATACACAAACACACAAACTTCAACTTGATGTGTAAACTGAAACTGACTCCAATGTTCTAACTGCGTGCCACGCTATACATTTTAACTGTCTGAAAGGAAAACATGCTGTATTGCAGTCAGAACAATATACACAACCCTGAAGAATTCTGGGCCGATGAGAGTCAAACAGAACAGAATAAGAAACCAAGCAACCAACAAAATGTTACTTTCCAATTGTCACATTTGCAGCTGATTAAGACAAAAACAGTTTTTTTCCTGCCTGGTTGGAACACGGTGTTAAGGAACATTCAATGAGTAACTGCAGCCAACTGACAATTTTTCACTTCAGTGATGAGTGTTCTTTCTAAGCTATGCAAGCTTCAAAAATCAAGCTTCAAAGTACAAATCTAAGTTTTTATAAACTGAAACCTAAGCCCTGGCATGTACTTCAAATACAAGGCTTGCAAAAGCTCCATCTACCTACAAACAAATGACTTACACAGCTATGAACACATGCAGATAAACCGGGATAAAATAGGAGAATTTGTGAATACGCCATCTCCTCTTGTTCTCCTGAGAAAACACCTGTATCTGAGGTCAGCGAGTTTGCAGAAACCTGGAGACGTTCAGCAAACTCTTCCTCAGTGGCTTCCCCCATTCAGAAAGAAGCTCAGTCAGTGTGGCACACAGGAAGTGATACAGATAAACACTGTCCTCTCAGAGGAGACTGTGCAAGCATTACAGCTCACTCACAACAGCAGGCAAGGCCACATACATCAGACTGCTCACAGGTACAGTTGTGCTCAAAAGTTAACATACAATTTGTATGACCCTTCTTAGTAATATTTTGCAGATTCAGCAAGTAGAATGTTAACCTATGACCACAACTCGAGTGAATAAACAGTCTTTATGCTATTAGATTACACCACAGAACAATCAGCAAGTGATTAACATAAAATTTTAATAAATACATAGTTTGCTAAATAAATTTTAACTGAGAAAAAAGTGCAAATGCTTGGCAGAAAACATTCACATGCACAGACCAATCACACCAATTCCAAAAGAAAAAAGAAAGAAAAAGAAATTGATGCATTTTTCGGGGAACAATGAAAAACACACTTTGGTATGTTTAAAGTGTAAAAAAAATCATTGTAAGTTTTAGTTTCTTTTGTTTCCTGAAACGGATTTAAATCTATTTTTTAAATGTGATCCTAAGACTTCTGGACCATACATATACTGTATATATGGTCTGTGTAGGGATCCGGGGAGTTGCCTGGCCACGGATCTAAAATTTCAATGTAATGATCTTCGAGCCACTTCTTTATCACTCTTGCTTTGTGACATGGTGCTCCATCATGCTGGAAAATGCATGGATTGCGAAATTTGGATCAAATTGCTCATGGATCATTGAAAGAAGTCACTCTTGCAGTACGTTTTGATACCATTCTTTATTCATGGCAGTGTTTTTGGGCAGCATCATGAGAGAGCCCACTCCCTTGGTTGAAAAGCAACCCCACACATGGATGGTTTCAGGATGCTTCACTGTTGGCACAACACAGAACTCATGGTAGCGTTCACCTTTTCTTCTCTGAACAATCGATTTTCCAGATGTCCCAAACAGTCGGAGGGGAGCTTCTTCAGAGAAAATAACTTTGCACCAGTCTTCTGCAGTCCATTCCTTGTACTTCCTGCAGAATTTCAGTCTGTCCTTGACGTTGGAGAGAAGTGGCTTCTTTGCTGCCTTTCTTGACACCAGGCCGTTGTCCAAAAGTCTTGGCCTCACTGTGCGTGCAGATGCTCTCACACTAACCTGCTGCCATTCCTGAGCAAGCTCTGCACTGCTGGAGACACTATTCCGTAGCTGACTCCTCAGGAGGAGACGTCCTGGCGCTTGCTGGACACTATGGGACGTCCTGAAGACTTCTTCACTGCAGTCGAACCTCTCTCCTTGAAGTTCTTGATGATCTGGTAAATGGTTCTTTCAGGTGCAATATTCTTTGTAGTAATTTCCTTGCATGTGAGGCCATTTTGATGCAAAGCGATGATGGCTGCACGTGTTTCTTTGGAGGTAACCATTGCTAACAAGAACACAATGATTGGAAGCGCTTCTTCCCTCCTTTTATAGCAATCAGTCTGCTCTTACAGTCTAATTAGTATGATAGTGATTTCACCTGACTAGTACTCATTCACACTTTCACATGTGCTGCTGATATGATTAGTCAATTAATGTTAGCTGGTCATTTTGTGTCAGGATCAAAAACAGTGAAATTTGTTTTTTTGTGAAAAGTTAATTTTTTTGGCCAATGAAGCTTTTAGCAATTATTTGAAATGCATCTGATCACTCTACACAATAATCTAGAAACAATGTGAATGAACACCACAACAGCTTAAGCAGCAAACTTTGCAAAACACAAAATTTATGTCACTGCCAAAACTTTTGGCCATGACTGTAGTAGCTCCTAGTATCAGTAAATAAAACATTTTAAAAATTAAAATTAAATAAATTGGGGCTTCAAATACTGTTTCTCAAATAAAGTTAATTCGGGGCTTCAAATATTGTTTTGGACAATGGGGGCCTTGGAGTCAAAAAGGAACCACTGCTCTATGTCTTGTGGACTTCATGTGGACAAGCACATGGCGGCCACTGTAAGTCCTCAAGACCAGAAGTACACATGAGCTGTGCCTTTTGGGACAGGGCCCAACTCGATTTCATACTTCCTTGTCCTTTAGCTGTTAGTGTGAATGGACATTTAGACTAGAGGACAGATCAGCAGTTCGAACTCTCATAAGCAGAACCATGCTGGGTGAAGCGATAGCACTTTCTGACTGATGACACAGACAAATAAGAAGAAAGAAGGTGGGGGAGGCACTGTTCCCCACGTCAGATCGCTCGTATCAGCTCACCTAAATATGGTTGATATATTACAGGCCCGTATGGATCGATTTGTGGGTGGATATAGGCAGCCGTGCACAGTACAGCAGAGCTGTGCCGTTAAAAAGCATCTGATGGCATCATGCTGTGTCAAAGCTGCTGATCTTTTTTGATTCCCACTTGACATTAGCAGGCACTATGCCTAAACAGCCATTCATATAATCTTGTAAATCTCACACTGTGCACTTTCAGCACAATCCATGTCCCTTGCCGTTGCAGGCCTGTAAGAATGGCAGTATCTCCTGCCGTTGCTTCTCACAAACCAACTGTATGATATGGCCGAGTTCCTGGCTTTTTGTTTACTGCCTACATAGGTGTAATGAAATTAACTCATTTGTAAGTCGTTAATTCTATAAGGGAATTAATCATTAATTTTATTTCTAGCTCAGGTTTTGAAAGGACTCGAATCTGAAAATTCTGAGTCAACCTGATTAAAACTGAATTCAAATCTGATAGTTTACACTTTAAATCAAGGGTCGTCCAGCGAGCCGGGTTTAAGCACTGTTTTTTTATTTGAGTCTCTTGAGACGATACGCTAGATAGTACAGGAACTGCTTCAACACTTCACTGACCCTGCATGAGTTTTACGACCGCAGCTGGCTGCAGAGGGGCTCCTCAGTTTGTCTCAATGGAATGTGATTGTTTCATGTGTGACTCAATAGTGTAAGTGGGTCCGTTCGAAGACAGAGATCCTACATAGGCAGCTTTTTTAAAGAACCAACGAGTGACTGATTTGGTACACTCCACACAGGCAGCAACATTCATGTCAGACAAAAATCCCTTGTCACAACAGATTTCAAAATAGTTTGCTGATAGCATTTTGCTAAGCTAATGATGCAATACTCTAAATTTAGCTTTAAAGTGTACACTGTAAAATCTAATTAGTTAACCTTACTTTAAAAAAGCATGCAAACCGACTGCCTTAAAAACCGACTGCCTTAGCAAAATAAAACACTTTTTAGTTTCAACAACTAATTAATTTTAAGGTTACTTTTGTAAAATTTACCACAACCTGGAATTTCTCACTTGTATTTAAAAAATGAAACCCTTTTAATACCAAACATAACAGACCTTTAAACACTAACAAATCTCCTCCTATATTAATCTTGTGCAAAAACACATACAATAATACTTAATTTAAACATTTATTAATAAATTATTAAGCAAAGCAGGCTGGGAACCAGAAACTAGCTTGACAAATTGGTACACATACAAATCAAATTATCTTAACTAGGGTTCCACTTCAGGAACCTCTATGGGAACGCTATGGGAACGCATTCAGCGTGACCCTGCTCTGAATCACGCGTGTAATCAGTCCAATGGATGGGTGAGACGTCACGGACAGGGTGACATAGAGACCAGGAAGCTTAAAAGCACGTGGGGTGGAGTCAGCGGCAGCTTCTGTCATTCAGTAAGAGCTCTATGTGTGTGTCCTATTTATTGTTGTTTGTCACGTTGCACCAAGCATGTCTAAAGCAAAAGACCCTGACAAAGCACAAGGGCAAGAACAAGCAGCAATTTAGACTGTGTGTTCCTCCCTGCCCATGCTACATTACGGGCGGGGATACACACAGTCTATGTGTTGTTTGTTTGGGAGCGAAGCACGCCGAGTCAGCTCTCGAGGGAGGCTCTCGCTGCGGACTCTTCGCTCCCGGAGGGCTCTCTTTGAGGAGCATTCCTCGAGGCTCAGGTCCCTCTTCTGCCGAGGCAGAGCGGCGGCAGTCGTGGGGATCGCAGATTGATCTGGTGGAGGGAATGGAGATGGGCGAGTCCCTTTCTTCTTCCTCAGCCACCAGATCCAGTGCCCCCACCCAGGGATCGAAAGCATGCTCTGTGGTTTCTTTCCGCCTTGCGCCTTCACCCTGGTGGGCCCCCAGCAGGCTCTGGTCATGGAACCAGTAAACACTCCCTTGAGGAAGGAGGCCATCGAGGTGGTCCCTCCTCTCAACAGTGAGACTGGGTTCTACAGCCGGTACTTCATCATTCCAAAGAAGGATGGGGGGTTGTGTCCTATTCTAGATCTGTGTCAGCTGAACCGCTCAGTCATGCGACTGATGTTCAAGATGCTTACACTCAAACAGGTCGTATTTCAGATCAGGTCCGAGGACTGGTTTGTCACGATAGATCTGAAGGACGCATGCTTTCATATTTCCATTTTTCCTCAACACAGGTAGTTCCGAAGGTTTGCTTTCGGGGGCGAAGCTTACCAATATCGGGTTCTTCCATTCGGTCTGGCACTCTCACCCCGCACTTTCACCAAGTGTGGGGATGCTGCTCTGGCTCCGCTGCGACTCCAGGGCATCCGCATACTGAACTATATCGATGATTGGTTGATAATAGCTCAATCTGAGCAGATGGTGGTTTAGCATAAAGATGTAATTCTCGCCCATATGAAAGAGCTGGCGTTAAGACTAAAGGCCAAGAAAAGTGTGCTTTCTCCATTACAGAGGACCACTTATCTGGGTGTGGTGTGGGATTCGACCACAATGCAGGCACGTCTGTCTACTGCTCAGATCGAGTCGATCCTCACAGCAGTCACGAGAGTGAGAGAAGGCCGGTCACTCCAATGTGATACCTTTTGGCCTGCTGTACATGAGGCCCCTACAGTGGTGGCTCAGGACCAAGGGGTTTTCCCCGAGGAGCAACCCACTTTTGCATGATCAAGGTCACGTGGCGATGCTTTCGGGCCATAGACATGTGGAGAAAGCCTTGGTTCCTGTCTCAGGGCCCGGTGCTGGGAGCTCCTTGTCATCATGTAATGCTAACGACGGATGCCTCCCTCACCGGTTGGGGAGTGGTCATGAGTGGCCGCTCAGCCCGGGGTCTGTGGAGCGGAGATGCTGGAGATGCTGCCTGGAGATGCTGGCCATGTTTCAGCACTGGGCCACCCTACGTTGGAGTGCACCAACAACTCAGCCGTGGTCTCTTACATCAACCACCAGGGAGGTCTGCGCTCGCACTCCCTTTACAGGCTGGCGCACCAGATCCTCCTGTGGGCCCAAAGGAAACTCCTCTCCCTGAGAGCAGTTCACATCGCTGGGCATCTCAATCAGGGAGCAGACATCCTGTCGAGACAGGGGCTGAGACCCGGGGAATAGAGGCTCCACCCCGAGGTGGTGGAGCAGATCTGGAGGTAGTTCGGCCAGGCTCAGGTGGACCTGTTTGCGACTCAAGAGACCTTGCACTGTCCCCTCTGGTTCTCCCTCACACATCCAGCTCCTCTCAGACTGGATGCCATGGTACAGACTTGGCCGAGGCTTCATCTGTATGCTTTTTCCCGATTGCTCTGCTCCCGGGAGTTCTGGAGAGACTGCGCCGGGACGGGGTCTGTCTTCTGCTAGTGGCCCCGTTCTGACCGGGCCGAGTATGGTTCTCTGACCTGGTGTCCCTTCTCGACGGCTCTCCATGGGAGATTCCTGTCAGGAGGGACCTCCTTTCTCAGGCGGGGGGCACCATCTTTCACAGCTTTGAAAACTGTGGGAGTGGCCCCTGAGGGGGCACAACTCATAGCTTCCAGTCTCTTAACTGAAGTTGAGACCATCCTCCAGTCCAGAGCTCCCTCAACGAGGAAACTATATGCCTTGAAGTGGAATCTGGTCATTTCTTGGTGCTGCGACTACCAGCTCAACCCAGATAACTGCCCGGTTGGTTCAAAGCTGGAGTTCTTGCAGGCCCAGTTCTCCGCAGGGCTGGCCCACTTCACCTTGAAGGTTTACGTAGCGGCCATAGCTGCTTACCACGCCCCTCTTGGTGGTCAGTCTGTGGGGAAACACCCCCTGGTTACACATTTCCTCCGCAGTGTGCTGAGGCCTCCGGTACGCTCTTGTGTCCTTCCGTGAGACCTGGCCGTGGTCTTGGAGGCTCTCTGCAAACCTCCCTTCGAGCCCCCCCATGCGAGCACTGGACACATCTGTCCAAAGAGCTGCCCTGTGAAGGAAGTCTGACCAATTGTTTGTGTGCTATGGTCCTTCCAACAGGGGTATTCCTGCTACCAAGCAGACCCTCAGCCGGTGGATCGTGGATGCCATTTCACTAGCTTTTGAGTCCTCTGGTCTCCCCTCTTCCTTGGGGTCAAGGCTCATTCCACCCGAAGTGTGGCAGTCTCCAAGGCCTTCCTGTCGGGTGTCCCCATGCCGGACATTTGCAATGCTGTGGGCTGGTCCACGCCACTCACTTTCATGAGGTTCTATGACCTCGATGTCCGTGCCACTCCTGGCTCCTCCGTTCTCTCGCCTTAGCTGTGCTTTTCCACACTAGGCAGGGATTTCTGGAGGCGTGAGCATTCTCATTCCCATAGCGTTTCGATGCAGCTCAAGTTCCTGAAGGGGAACATCCCTAGTAATGTATGTAACCATGGCTCCCCGAGGGAACGAGACGCTGTGTCTCATTGCCACACTTCCGGCATCCCTGCGAGTGCTTCCTTTTTTTTCCAGAAGCTGCTGCTGTCTCCATAGCACGTGCTTTTAAGTTTACTGGTCTATACGTCACACCGTCCGTGACGGCTCACCCATCCATTGGACTGATGATGATCCATTGGACTGATTACACATGTGATTCAGAACGGGGTCACGCTGAATGTCCCATTGCATTTCGATGCAGCATCTCGTTCCCTCGGGGAACCATGGTTACATACGTAACCTAGGGATGTTTTCTGAGAAACAGAGGCATAGTATGCAAATAGTAAAGACTACTAGATTTTTACAATTAAAATCAATACATTGTTGTCCATAGTAAAGTCAACTAAAAGTGTTATTTAGGACATTTGTTAGGTTTTACATTGTACAGACAAATATGGGTAAAATAGACCCACATTGTTTAAAGTGACATCAGTAGTACTTTTAATAACTATTAACACTGCAAATTAACACTTCTGATGCACTTCTCAGAAGTGCAACTTGTCACAATGCATTATGGGATTTTCTTATATCTGAAAGGTTTCTAGCAGACCTGGGATGTCTCAAAATGCAGTTACACTATATTCCAATAGTCCACTTTAGACATTTCGCTACTTTAAGTAACTTTGCAACAAACTCTCATTAATCTGCAACTACACTGTGTGTCAACTAACTCTCATTAGAGTATTAGTAGACTGTTAGTAGACAAGATGGCATGTACTTGCAAAGTTACTTATAGTCAGTAGAATGTCTGTTGCGGGATCAAAATACAGTGTTAGCAGATATTAAGCAGACAGTCTACTATTACTCTAATGACTGCCCATTGATATGTAGTTACAAAGTCACTTGTAGTAAGTAAAGTGGACTATCAAAATAAAGTGCTACCTAAAATGCTTCCTACATTGGAAGATCTAGATTTTAGAACAGAGCCTAGAAGTGTCTCTCTGCCCAGGTTCTGCTGAGCAGCTAAGGGAGGGTAAAATTCCACTTTGCGCCACAGGGTACCTATGCTCACGTCATACTCCTTCCATTTCTGGTATTCCCAGATGGAAATGTTTGGTAATCAATGCAGGGACTTGCATATGTGTTTCTGTCCAGTTCTCTGTGGGCAAATATCATCTCCAGATCCTTTGTGTAAACTGAAATGAAAACTCTCAATTCAGCATGAAAAGTAAAGCAGATATCAGCAGTTTGATCTTATGTTAATAAGTACCTTATTGTGACAGTCAAATTGTCAAAAATGATTATAGTAATGCACCTACAATGAGGTAAGGCATTACCCACAATTTCATATAAATTATTCTCAGTGGCTGCAGCATGCCACAGATGCTGTCAATAGAGCTTAACTTGTTTTGAACAGAGCTTTCCTTTCAATGAATACTTTCACTTTATCCTAGCCTAATGTGCAGACACAGCTACGTAAGCCATTCACAGACTGATTTTTTCTACTGTGACTTTATGGCGCTTTCAGAACATCTTTTTGAGCCAAGGAGGTCTGAACACCTGAAGAAAGCTGTCAGCATTCCCATTTATCTCAATGAAGGCTGCTTGGCTGGTGCATATAGCCCCTTAACTACACAACCCTATAGCTGGGCACACCATTATAGAATCAACAGATTAAAAAAGGACAAAAAAGGATTAAACCAAACCAAACAAAACAACACAAAGCAAAACGTGTTTTGGAAAAAAAAAACAGAAACCAAAATAAATAGACACTGCTCTTGATTAATGGTGCTGTAGAGATGTTTGGGAAACCAATTTGGAACCAATTTACAAAAGCAATTTTGGCGTATTATTTGTTTATTTATTAATTTGATCAGGGCAATAGACATTAATATTAGATAACAACATTCAAAATGTGCCATATTTAGATACATTTTCTAATTTTCATCCGTAGTCCTATTTATTACTATTTATTTTCTCAACAAAATGTTACAATCTTTGAATTGATATCAAGTTCTTTTATTTTTCAATCTACCCTTTCCGACCTACCCCAACCGACCAATTTCATCACTCAATCAATTTCCAATGGATAAAATCCTGCCTATGTTTCACACACAGATTCGTCAATATGGTATTACGGAAGTAATGTAATGCTCTTTCATGTTGAATAATGGATTAATGGTTTAATAATGGTGTGCTGGGCAATGTACCACACTGAACCAATACAATTACAAAACGGCAAATTCTATTATACTGTAACTAATTTGACAAATTAACTGAATGTATTAATGAATTCTTAGAAGTTAGAAATGTGTCCAGACGTTCCCTGTCTGGCGCCGAGCTGGACACAAACTACACATTCAAGCAGCCTCCTCTTCTGTTATTGAATTACGGCACATTTCAGGATTTTCTAGCCGCACGTCATCAGCGGCTCTCCTGTATGGCTTGGGTCATCAGGGCCACTAGACTAAAGACAGACTGAATGAGTAGGTCATGAATCACTCTGTGCACTTGTGTGTGTGTGTGACAGTGAGGCACAGGATCAGTCCAGATGTAGGATTTCTCTGGAGGCAGAGTGGCTAAAGGTTTGGGATTATCAATTACTCAAAGATCGCATGTGTGTGAGAAAAAAACAGGGCCAGGGGAACGCTAGGTGGGAATGAGGTGGAGGGAGCCGACATCACTGGGGCCTTGGGGGTCCTTGTTAGTCTCAACCAAAGCACAGACACATAATCACATATTCACACACACTATCACACACACAATGATGCATCATTAGTAGTGCTCACTAATATTTAGAGTTAGGGATTTGAACAAACCACTACGCGTAAGTATTAAAGTATTAGTTGACCTCAAAATTAGAATTCTGTCATCCTTTATTCACCCTCATGTCATTCCAATCCAATGTTACTTCTTTACTGGTTACTCTTTTCCAACAGTGAATGGGGAACAGAGCTTTCAGGCTTCACAAAGGACACAAAGCACCATAAAGATATCCTAAAGGAAGTATACATGACTTATTGATTTAAAAACAAATAGGCCTAATATTCAGTAATATTATCGATTTAACTACATTGATACTATTGGATGAGAGAAACAATTTGAACTTAATTAAGCTGGATAGTGACACAAACTTTGCAACAACTTTGAACTGAACTGAATCACCACTGGCAGGCTTGAGCTGAATAACGTGTTACGTCCCAGGTCTAGGGTCTAGGAGAATGACATAAATAAATGTCTTTACACCGGAGTGTTGTGATCTTTCGCTCTTTCTTTATTTTATTTTCTTGGTATTACACTGTTGTCTAATGCAGAGCTGCTCATAGCTGAATTGAACTTATTTCATAATTGATGAACTTTGCAACATAAACAGTGATTGAACTGAATTGAAACAACATTGAGCTAAATTGAGCTGAATAATGACTCTATTGTCTTTTTAGAGCTGCTTTACATCTGAAATTGAATTTGTTCTATAATTGATGAATTTTATATAACACTGTTTATTTCCAATCTAGATTGTATCTAGATTGTATGAAGCATTATATAAATGAATGTGACTTGACCTGCGTCATATTCCAAGTCTTCTGAAAGCTTTTTATGATGAACAGACTGAAATGTAAGTCGTTATTTAGTGATAACAGTCCTGCTGAGACTGGATCAGTACAATTTATAAACAAATCTTTCACGCAGGTATATATGAACTGGATCAACAAATTTATTATTAGATTTATTAAAGCAACACGAAGTTTAGGTATGAGGAACAAGAGGTATAGGAATTACTTCTTTAACTATGACATGCAACTCCTCCTTCACCTTGTGCAACAGACATGTACATGTACATTGTTACTTTTTTTTAAAAAGGAACCCAAATCATATCTACAGACCAGAATGTCCTAGAGAATAATCTATTTATAGATTATTTGTTTAAAACAGCTATTATAACACTAGTTTGAATCATCTGAAAGTCAACAAAGAGATAAAGGCTACAGTGTTGGGAATGTGTGCTTCCAGGGTAAAAACAGTCACAAGACATAAAACATGACCGATCCTGTCTCACAAAAAAGCTGCACCTTCAACAACAAGCACTTTTCAACCTAAATTTCAAACCAAAGAATAAAAATAAAATAGGATCTACTCATAAGTGTCTTATTGAACAGATGTTGACCTCTGAATTGTAAGTCTAGTCATTCTCCGTAACCAGCAACAAGATCCATCCTTGAAAACTAGGGATGCACCGATACCACTTTTTCCAGTACTCGCCCGATACCGATACTTTTATTTTTGGTACTTGCTGATACCGAGTACCGATACCGATATTTTTATTGCATTTGTACATTTTTTTAATATTGGGTATAGAAACCAAAAGGGTATGTATAATGTTAGTTGGTTAACTTCATTTATCAAATAGATACAGTCAAACCTAAATTTATTCAGACACCTTCAACATTTCTCACATTATCACAGTTTATTCGCTATAGTTTAGAAAATGGTAATAAAATACTGCATGAACTCAGAGTTAAACTGTGTGGAACAAATTAATCTTGATAATATTAGATAATTTTGATAGAAAGGATTACAATCAACCAAAATAATTCAGACAACTGTTAGTATGACAATATTTACAGCATTAGAGCTGCTCCATTGCAGCGGCTTAGTACTGTAACCACGCGCTTTGCTGTAATAACCACTCGTTATAAATCTCCTAACTGTGATATTTTCAGAAATAGTTTTTTCATCTGAAACGTGCTGCGGTTTATTTTCCAAAGCCACTCATATAATGCAGAAACACTCAAGCAAGCAAAACACGCGCAACGCGTGCACGTATTTGTACTGGTGCAGAATGAGAGGACAGCAGTACAGCCTAGCGCATTAAGGTTAAAAATAAGGTTAAAAATAAATGACATTTATAGTGAATGCCCCTATGAATGGTTTTATTTTTACGATTTAGTTTTAATCCAAATGATGCGTGTGCTAAGTGAGTGAACATCAAA
>NW_015641295.1:1227092-1228591 GCF_001515625.1 Sinocyclocheilus rhinocerous
AACTCCTTTCTGCTGTCTGTTGTTCTGTTGTCGGTGTTTCTTTGTTTGAATATGGCGCTTATCACATGCTGTGTGGTATCGGCGTTTGGTATCGGGGCATTTTAACGAGTATGAGTACAGGAGACCAGTATCGGGCCCGATACAATCGGTGCATCCCTATTGAAAACCCTTGAAGGATACAGAATTAGAAAATAGCTAGATGTCACCAGTAGGTCTTGTCCTTTAGCCTATTGATTTAACAAATCATTCAGTGTCACATTGTCGGAACTGTTTATGTTGCAAACCTTATTTGTAATGCTGAGGTACTTCAGAAGCTAAGACTACCACATTCAGGATCAGAGACAGAGAATATACTAGGGATTCACCGATACTGAGCTTCTGTACTCGTTAAAATGCCCCGATACCAAACGCCGATACCACACAACATGTGATAAGTGCCATATTCAGACAAAGAAACACTGACAACAGAACAACAGACAGCAGAATGGAGTTATTAGAGATTAAGGATGTTTACGAAGTATATGTATGCAATTAATATAATGTTAAACATTCAGTATTAACGCCTGTATAGCTGATGTGCGCGAGTTGATAAGCAAATTAAAACACACAAGCAGTAAATTCCAAATGGCCATTCTAAAACTATTCAATGTGCTTCTGAGTGTAGGTTACTTCCCTAACATCTGGAATCAAGGCTTGATAACACCAATCTTTAAAAACGGAGATAAATTTGATCCTAACAACTACAGAGGCATCTGTGTGAGCAGCAACCTGGGAAAGTTATTCTGTAGCATAATAAATGCTCGACTATTAGACTTCATCACCACACACAATGTACTGAGCAGAAGCCAAATCGGATTTTTACCAAATTACCGTACATCTGATCACATCTATACATTACATACTCTAATTGAAAAACATGTTAACCAAGATAAAGGTAAAATATATGCATGCTTTATTGACTTTAAAAAAGCTTTTGACTCAATTTGGCACCAAGGACTATTCTACAAACTTATTGAAAGTGGCATAGGAGGTAAAACCTATGACCTTATCAAATCAATGTACACTGAAAGTAAATGTGGCGTAAAAATCAGAACCAAGCGTAAGAGGTATCTTTCCCAAGAGCGTGGAGTGAGACAGGGCTGCTGCTTAAGCCCAATGTTATTTAACATTTACATCAATGAACTGGCGAGCAGTCTGGAGCGATCTGCAGCCCCTGGCCTCACCCTACACACGCTCACTGCAGACGCCACTTTTACACCGTGACGACGCGTGAGTGAGCTCAAGACCCGCACACCTGCATCCGCCATGCTTCCCCTACACCCCAAACCACCCCCTACAAAAGCAAAAAACCCCAAAAAGAAAAAAGATCCAAACTACAAAACCCCCCCCAAAAAAACAAGAAAAAAAGAACTCCAACACGAGAGTCACTCCAACACACGTCGCCGACGCCCACAAAATATTTGGCATGCTAAATATCTGGAGCTGTCGGCGATTCACAA
>NW_015641295.1:1228748-1230645 GCF_001515625.1 Sinocyclocheilus rhinocerous
GGTTGATTGTAATCCATTACATGCCTTTCTATCAAAGTTATCTAACATTATCAAGCTGAATTTGTTCCGACACAGTTTAACTACGAGTTCTTGTGATATTTTATTACCATTTTCTAAACTATAGCGAATAAACTGTGATAATGTGAGAAATGTTGAAGGTGTCTGAATAAATTTTGGTTTGACTGTATCTATTTGATAAATGAAGTTAACCAACTAACATTATACATACTCTTTTGGTTTCTGTACCCAATATTTAAAAAATTTACAAATGCAATAAAAATATTGGTATCGGTACGTACTCGGTACAAGTACCAACAATAAAAGTATCGGTATCGGGCGAGTACTGGAAAAAGTGGTATCGGTGCATCCCTAGAATATACACTAGAAATATTCACATGCATATGTATACTAATATAATAAAATATATATGATGCGTGAGACAATGCTCAAACACACACACACACACACACACACACACAGACTGATGGTACTTTGACTCTAGAATCTTTATTGATTGCAAAAGGGCCTGACATGCTAGAGGTATTACAGGTCACGGTATTTGCAAAAGTTGGAACAGAAAGATACGAAGAGCATCACATGGACTGAAGCCACTGGCCCTGCTTTAGGCCTGTAATGAGGCTCTCACATTCACTACAACAGAGGAATCATATGATGTCCGGGTATCTCCACAGCTCAGGACAGAGTGGAGCACACCAGATTAGGACAATATATTATTAAACTAATCAGTGATCTCACAAGTACACTTGTGACCTGTCGAATAAAAGATGTTCAGATTTTACTTGGAATTCTGTGAAAGCTTTGCTTTTGTTTTTCTCAATTAGAGCCTTGTGAGTAACCTGCACCGACTGTCTCTTATTCTCTGAATCTCATGAATGCGGTCATTTAAAAAAATCTGTCATCATTCCAACTCTCTTTGTCTTACATACTCTGCAGAACACCAGAGAAGATATTTTTAAAAATGTCTAAAAAAAAAAAGTTTATGTATGCATGTATGTACAGTCAATGGTAACCAACACAGTTTGGTCACCAGCATTCTTCAAAATATCTGTTATCAAGTTCCGCAGAAGACAGAAAGTCATACAGGTTTGAAACAACAAGAGGGACCAATGTAAATGAGAGTTTTAAGATGTTTTACTAGTGTCTCAGATTTAATCATATGTATAACAAATTTAGTATCTTTTGCAATGAATCAACATATTCATATTATGAAAAAGTACATTAAATCATTCATTTTGTTAATTTAGTGAATAACAGTGAAAAACCTTTTACAATTTTCCACACCAAACTTCAAAATCTGATGTACTGCAAATGGTTTTTGTCATTCTTTGGAAAACAGGGAGAATTATTAGGATTTAAAAGTTGTTGTGCCAAAATGTCAACACAGAACAGGCCTCTAGTCAATGATTTACTAAACCTTGATTGTTATCATTTTATTTTTAATTATTATAATTGAAAAAAATGGCTCAGCATAATCCTGCCCAACATTCTCAGATACTGCATTATAACTACTACTAGAATTGCACTTGACTGTTTAAAGGACTGTAGCTGCTCACAGACTCATATAGACCTTATGTAGCTCTGCCCCTTTTGACTTTAGTTTTCCACAGCGTGATGGTAAGATCTTATGGATTTATGAATGAACCGCTAATTTTAAAATCTTCCAGGTCTACTGACATTTATGACATCCGGTCCAAACATTGCAATGCTCATAATAACTTTTGTTAACTCTACAATAAGTAAATACACTTTACTTCATCTACACTCTAAAAAATGCTGGGTTAAATATAACCCAGCGCTGGGTTAAAAAGGGACAAACCCAGCTATTGGGTTGTTTTGACTAGTGATCGACCGATATTGATATTTTATAACCGATACC
>NW_015641295.1:1230723-1237555 GCF_001515625.1 Sinocyclocheilus rhinocerous
ATCGGTCGATCTCTAGTTTTGACCCAGCTATTGGGTTGTTTTGAACCCAACCGCTGGGTCAAAACAACCCAATAGCTGGGTTTGTCCCTTTTTAACCCAGCGCTGGGTTATATTTAACCCAGCATTTTTTAGAGTGTAATTACTCTTCAACAGTGATGCCATAGAAATATACAAATTTCAAACACAAAATTCTATAGATGGCTCTGATGCATAAAGTCTATAACAACCAAAGATAATTAAGCTTGAAACCTCATTATTCCTTAGTATGATGTGGTAAATGAGCACTGTGCATACACCGTCAAGTACATGACAGAAGGCAGCAGAGGTTTTCAGCTCTCACAGGGAGGGCCTGAAGTTCATTGTTATTGTGGAAGCTGTTCAGAGAGTTTATTGTGTACTAATGACCAGTCCCACAAAGAATCTACACCCTCAAAACCTAATATGAAAATGCTTTCTGTTAATAATAAGAGTGTACACTGGCAGTCCCATTGAGAGCATTTTTATATATTCAGGGTATGTTTACAGAACACCAAAAGTACCCAAAACATTTTAAGAACTGTTTTTAAAGCAGTGTTGTGTAAATGCCCTCTTAATTTATTCCACAAAATTCTAGAAAATTATTTAAAAAAAGATCTGTGTTAGTGAGCACTTCTCCTTTGCCGAGATAATCCATCCACCTCACAGGTGTGGCATATCAAGATGCTGATTAGACAGCATGATTATTGCACAGGTGTGCCTTAGGCTGGCCACAATAAAAGGCCACTCTAAAATGTGCAGTTTTACTGTATTGGGGGGTCCGGGGGGGTCCGAAAACCAGTCAGTATCAGGTGTGACCACCATTTGCCTCACGCAGTGCAACACATCTCATTCGCATAGAGTTGATCAGGTTGTTGAATGTGGCCTGTGGAATGTTGGTCCACTCCTCTATATATATATATATATATATATTATACTTGGAATTTGACTATAAAACTGATTTTTTTAGACAACTGATTTAAAATAAATTTGGTAAATCATAAATTTGTTGTTAAAATTCAGGGTGTTTTACTATCACTGGCTTGTACAGCATGATTTTTCTGTCGTCTCAAAGCTGCCTTGAAACAAAGTGTTATACAAATAAACTAAATTAAAAAAAATATATTTAAAAAATGTCTATCATAAGATGATCAGCATTAACAGAATGAACAAATATGAAACATCATATGAAATGCAACATGTCTTGGTTGATTGATTGACATTCTGAACCATAATCGATGGTCATTGAGGAAAAACAAACAAACGTTTGAGCATTGACGTGCACAAAGAATTTGACAGCTAACATGCATGCTAATTCAAAGCACTGCTTGATATGCATCACACACCAAGACAGAATCTGGCACGCATGGTTTGTAGAGAGACTGATGTTGAAACGGTGCCTGAGAAAAATCCTGCTGGCCAGCCGAGGTTAGCCATCAGCCGGCAGCCTGTGAGAGAGCGCTGCTGCACTCATGCAGAAAACATTCCCAAAATGTGACACATTCACCCTCCTCCAGTCCCCCTCCCGACCGACTGCATGCCCCTGGAGGTTGGCTCTGACGTCAGTAGCTGAGCTGGGCCGGCTGCCAACCCTGTGGGCCCTTGATGGATGTGATGGGTCGAGTGGAGCGGGCCGCGGCATGAAGCATGCTGTGCACAGAGAAGCCAGTCCCGCTTAACCAGCCCTAATGACCCGTAAGGACCCAGCAGGCCCCCTCTCCCATACTTCCTAACCCTTTAGCCTTCTGCAATTTTTGCTGCTCAGGTTACATACACACAGACACATGCACAACACACAGACACATGCACAGGAGAAGTGTGCACATCAAGTGTATTGATGTAGTTTGGTTGATGCAAAGACTAATGTTACACCAACCAATAATCTAAATCAAAACAGAACTTTATTGTGCCATATACTGTAGATTCCTGTCCATATGGAAAAGATACAGTATATGGCTATTAGATTAAGATATTAAAATTGAATTTAATTAATACATGTTTTGCCTTATATGTGTATGAATATTTGTAGTAATGAGCAAGCATACAAAATATATTACATTTCTGAAATGTACAACCAATATCTATCCAAATAGAAATATGCAGTATGTGTGTGTTACTATAAAAAGTAAAAGTTTAATATTTTAATATAATGTTCTCAACCGCTAATATGTTCTCAATTCCTTCAGGATCAGTGTTATTTTAGTATCTCTGATATACTAGTATATTTTTTATTCATATTTTGAATTAGTTTTTATTTGTATGTTTTCTCAATTAATCTTTACGTTGTGCTATTTATAGTATAGTATAGAATAGAATAGAAAAGTATTTTTGTGTTCTGTAATGTTTATTAGCTTTTGTTTTTGAAATGTCTATGTAGTTCATATTTATTTTAATTTCAGTTGTAGTTTAGTTGTTTTAGTAACAGTAAAAGTTTACTTTATAAAAGTAAAAAGAAAAAAAGAATTTGTCCTTTAAATTGAATTTTGAAATGCACTGAAATGACCATAAATTGCTGAAGCCCAGCCTAGTAGATAGAGCACACACAGGGCCAGATATTATAATAGTACTAGCCATATTACCAAAGGACAGAATTTGTGCCAACATACCATAGTTTGAGTGGATAAACAACCTTTGACATCAGCAAAAAAAAAAAAAAAAAAAAAAGATATGAGAAGTGCTTTTTACTCCTCTGAATAACCGATTTAAATCAAATTATTTTAAGTCAATTTATTTTGATATGTACAATTATATGGCTAGCTGTATTTTATGTCAACTAATTGTTGCATTTTTAGATAGTTTTTTAGGACCAAACCAGGGACCCATCAGCTGAGAACCACTGTTATATACTTAGCATACAGTACGTTAACCAGCAAATAAGCATAGAAACATAACACATTCATAATATGTCCATAATTTGGCCATCCTCAAAATTTAAAGACAACACCACAGCAAGTAAACAAAGCACTATTTTTAGAGCATAGCGCTCTTATTGAACAATATTGGAGCACACGGCCATGAGTCCATACCTGCAGGCTGGCTGCTGTTCTTCCGTTTCAGCCATCTGTCTACAGTCTCCGCACTCACGCTCTCCAGCACAAACTCATCCAGCATTTGCGGGTGGAGGGAGAGATAAGCCTTCACTTTCTCATCCGTCAGACCTGCAACAGAGTGATCAAGATTAGTTTCTTCCCCTCACATTCATTCACAAAAAAAGAACATCAGCCCAGTGTGAAAATATCAGGATCTTGTCACTGCATGTCCACTTAAAGCATTAAAACAGGTCAGCCCCTGTCGCGGTTCTACATGGTTACACGTGGTTGTCCATTGTTCCTATTTCTAAAGAGAACATACCCATACTGGCAAAATATATGTATGGGTTTGTTCCATCTGACAGTAACCTAGGTTATTCAAAGCTGCCATTAAAAGAGGGGTGAAATAATAACTGCATTCGGGAAAAAAAATGCCAGGCTTGATAACTGCATGTATTTTCCTTGTAAACAACAACAAACATGGAATATATGGGTATCTTAAGTGAGATTCTAATTCACAGAGAGTGTATATAGTCTGCCAGAAGGACACTACAAATGGCACAGGGAACAAGTTTGCAAAATATCACTTCACTTGAAACAGACATGAAAATGGACAGACGGGCTTGGCATTTTTATTCAGCTTCATTCATGATGGGACTCGGGAGTAGTTACTAGACTGTTGTACTTGACTATAAAAGACAGCTTACACATACAAATTACACAAATTAAATTATATTGGACTGTACTGTATGTTCATGGTGCAGCTGCATGAAGTTTTTATTTATTAGTCTTTTTTATGTTTTGTTCTGTTCATAAAGCAATCATATGAGAAGAAGATTTTAAGCTGTTGTTCACATTTAATTTAGCCAGTCAATTCAATTAAGAATTATTTTCTTATTTACAATGACGGCCTGGCAGCTAAATATACAGCAGGTAAACTTTTATGCTACTTTCATACTGTTTTTTTTTTTGCGGTTTACCTTACTATCTCCTTTAGTTAGTGCATAACATACAAAAGATGATAATATGGGGAATGGCATGAAAGTCCACGATGACATCTGCATTTTTGAGTGAATCATGACATTTAAGTAAAATTGTCATGTCATTCTAATCATGAACAAAACCAATTTGAAGGAGGTTTAGAGGATTCAGGCTAGATTGGAAAATTAAAAGATTGAATTAATTGAATAAATCTAATACACGGTTTGGTCATGTGACATATGCTGGCAAAAAAAATGTACCTGCCTACATCACAATTTTGAATCACCACTTATGTACTGGGGTGCTGCAAGGCTCTGTGCTGGGACCACTCTCATTATGCAGCTCAGTGTGTTTATAGTAATGGAGTCATCTCCAGCAAGCAAGAAGGCCCTTATAGAGACACAGGAAGAAGATGGACAAGCTGACTGTGCTTAATAGGCAATTAAGTGTTTGAGAGCTCACTAAGTGCTGTTGTTTATTGTCTTTGTTGTTGGGGCAAACATCCATTTACTAGGCCATTGCTGAAGCCAAGCACATTTTAGTTAGCGAACAACAAAACAACCCGTGCTTTTGTGGGTAGTTCTAGTAGAACCCCTTTTATTTTTTTAGGGTCTGCTTGTATCATGCTTAACCCTTGCAGCCCTTGCACCCCTTCAATAAGTAATATTTAAATGTGTTCAACATTCTGCTAAATATAAATTGCAATTATTCATAAGCTACAAACAAAAAATGGCTAAAACCTCCAGGAAAAACGATATTTCATATATATTGTACTCTTCAATTTCTTTCAAGCCTTCATAGACCCACTCCTACAGTCTACATCAGAGATCAAAAATTAGTGGATGGTGTCTTGTAGAAAATGTATTTACACAGAAATTATGCTGGTTTTCCTGTTTAGTATTTACTATTTACTACATTTAAAAAGAATTACGGCTGCCAGCTTAAACATAATTCTTAGAAATTAAATGTGAAGTTCTTACATTAAAAAAAACAGTGCAAGGTATGAATTAGAGGTCGACCGATTGATCGGCCGGCCGATTAATCGGCTGATTTTTGGCATTTTTTAATTAATCGGCATCGGCCGATTGTGCTGCAAAATCATTTACTCAAACTCACTTTTATGAGATGAAGGCGAAGAAGAAAAAAAAAGAAAATCGGCCAAACATATCGGCCAAAAAAATCGGCATCATATATCGGCCATTGGCTGCCCTGATTTCTAAATATCGGTATCGGACAGTGAAAAACCCATATCGGTCAACCTCTAGTATGAATGACTTTGCATTAATGGAAATTTAGAGACTGGACCTCCAGAAACATCCAGAAACCCCTGTTCTATACATTTATGTTTTTTTTTGTAAAATGCCACGATGGACTCAACTAAAACCAATGACTTAATGTGCAAACTCGGGGAAAACACAGCTGGGAGGCATGTGTTCCACATTATACAAACACTCACACACACACACACACACACGTTAGCAGGAAGATAGTGAGACCCAAACTAGCCCACAAGAGCTCCCACAAGCAGACAAAGGCTGTTTTGGTGCACAACAACAAAAGACAAAACAGATGAAAATGGCATAGCCTCCACTATTTGAACACTAAATCCAAACCAGATGTGTGAAAAATATTCATATCCATACTCAACCTCAGACACAAACAGCTGTATACAGTATCTTGCAGAGGTTGCACAAGTAATCATTATACATCAGACTACAACCCTCACCTAATTCCACTGTGGGGTATCCCAGTCTCAAAGCGGAAGGAGTTGAATGCAAAATTTTAAATATAATCTGTCCACAAACTCTGAGTGTGATGCAGCCTGGAATCATAAAAAAACACAGTGTTTCTTCCTTTAGGACAAAGGAGAAATGGTTTTTCACTACTACCATCACCTGATGGACTTTTGGATGGAGTGGGTTGTAAATTATCTGTTGGCAATGTGTTCCCTTTCAGTACCGACTACGAGTCACGTCGTGACCGACGAATTGGGATCTCACTTTGAGAGACCAATCTACTTTGAGTGTAAACTAAACGAGCCAATGGACATTGGTATGCGATGATTGCATCCAGCTGCCTGCCGCTGAGCATCTCTGGCTGTGTCTGGCCAACATGAGGGATGCCGACAAAGTTCGGTTCCTCAATGCCCCTGTGTCCCTCTTCGGAGACAAGGTCGAGAGCTTTGCCCAGCAGTTCTCGGCTGCACAGAAGCAGACTGAGGCAATTAGTCACTTCTGCCCTGGCGGGGCCCTCGTCAAACCTGGAGATGGAGGGACCTGCTCTTTGGGAGATGGTGAACGCACCACTCCCTCACCCGGAGGAGGGCCGGGTGGAGAATCTTTTTTTTTGTTTTGCCCCGCTGTCGGCCACACAGTCGATGGCACCCAAATTCTCGATAAAAGAGCAGTTTTCTCTATCTCTGGGTCCCAAGAGGGCACGGAGAGTCACGGACGGACCAACACCAGACCACACTCATCCTCCTCTGTAACCAGCAGGCAGCAGTGGACGGTTTGAGTGCGTCAACAAAGGCCCTACTCACGCACCCTCTGCCCTACCGTGGAACCAGTTGCCCCGCACACTCAGACCCCTCTTCGGTCTGCCCACGAGCCGCCCAAGTTGGGTCCCTGCGTTCTACCTTGTTGCCCCACTGCGGGTATGGCGGTGGTTCCGCTGGTCCCGCTTGAACGGTGTCTGGGTGCCTGGCTAGCGCTACCCAACCCGTCACGTTGGCTTCTGCGGACCATCAGCCTCGGCTATGTGATTCAGTTCACCCGGCATCCCCCCAAGTTCAGTGGCATCCGCTTCAC
>NW_015641295.1:1237678-1238142 GCF_001515625.1 Sinocyclocheilus rhinocerous
ATGTTGATGCAGAAACGCATCTTCGGGTGCATCCGTCCCCGAGATTGGTTTGCAGAGATCGACCTGAAGGATGCGTACTTTCATGTGTCGATCCTCCCGTGCCACAGACCATTTCTGCGGTTTGTGTTCGAAGGACGTGCATATCAGTACAAGTTCCTGCCCTTTGGGCTGTCCCTGTCTCCCCGTGTCTTCACAAAAGTTGCAGAGGGGACTCTTGTTCCCCTCAGAGAGCAGGGTGTTCACATTCTCAACTATCTCGACGATTGGCTTATACTAGCACAGTCTCGGGTTCAGTTGTGCGAGCACAGGGACCTGGTGCTCCGGCACTCAGTCCCACTGAAACAATTTCAGAGGCTCCTGGGGCATGTGGCAGGTGCAGCGGCAGTTACACTGCTGGGGCTGCTTCATATGAGACCGCTTCAGCACTGGCTTCATGGCCGAGTCCCGAGGTGGGCGTGGCAGTG
>NW_015641295.1:1238155-1254573 GCF_001515625.1 Sinocyclocheilus rhinocerous
CCGGGAGAATGGCGACTCCATCCCCAGACGGTCCAGCTGGTTTGGAGACGTTTCGGAGCCGCTCAGGTAGACCTGTTTGCCTCTCCAGAAACCTCTCACTGCCAGTTGTTCTACTCCCTGACCGAGGGAACACTCAGCACGGACGCACTGGCACACAGCTGGCCTCGGGGCCTGCGCAAGTATGCGTTTCCCCCAGTGAGCCTTCTTGCACAGAAGCTGTGCAAGGTCAGGGAGGACGAGGAGCAGGTCCTGCTTGTGGCGCCATTTTAGCCCACTCGGACCTGGTTCCCGGAACTAATGCGTGACAGCCCCTCCATGGCAGATTCCTCTGAGGAAGGATCTACTGAGTCAGAGACGGGGCACCCTGTGGCACCCTGACGTCTCCGTTCCCTCCCTCAGGGATTGAGGGTTACGTAACCGAGACGTTAGTTTTCAACAATCACAATATCACAATTATATGAAAAGGGATCAATTTAATTAAATGTAAATTTTAATCTATTTTGATATTTTCTAACTTCTAATATAAAAACCGCAAATTTATTAAACAAATAATCATAAGGTAACACTTTAGAATAGGGACCAATTCTCACTATTAACTAGTTGCTTATTAGCATGCCTAATAATAACATATTGGCTGTTTATTAGTGCTTATAAAGCACATGTTCTGCATGACCATATTCTACATCCCTAATCCTACCCAATACTTCAACTTACAGTAACAACTTTCTACTAACTATTAATAAGCAGCAAATTAGGAGTTTATTGAGGCAAAAGTCAAAGTTAATCATTGACCAATCATAATACATTTTTAGAATAGTTTTTTAAATTGGTAATAATTTTATAGCTTTATCCCCAGTTTCACTTTCCATCCTTTTTTCCATCCTGCATTTTGTAATGTAACACCAGTAACTATTAACAATGTATTTGATTAATTAGGCTATGTGATGTTTTAGTTGGTTTGTTTCGCTCTAAAACATGCATCATGTTTGACAAAATTACAGAAATGATATTATGACAATTTTAAAAGTTGTTTAAAATTTAAAAACTGAACTTCAATTGACCTTAATTCTCCATCTTTGCTCACTGAGAAATATCTAACTTAGCTCTTCATTACTATGCTATTAGGCACCATGTTTATTGTCATGATATGTTGTAAATAATCAAATTATAATAAGTTCACATAAGTTAACAAAATGCCTGAATTTGACCAGATATTTCTTCTGATCTTTTGGTAAGCCCTTTTATAGAAATACTTTCTTAAATTATAACACAAGCATATTCAGGGGACAGAGAACACTGCTTCATAAATCAGACACTGGAGGGGACGCAGACACACCGGCTGAGTGCGAGAAGAGAGAAATTACACTCGCCGGCTTTCTGTGAGGTTTCCTGCAGCATGAACTCACATTACACAGAGAATCACACCCGATAATTGCTGTATGTGTCTCTCTTCATATTAAAACATATACATGTTATATGTTTTATGACATATTAATGAGTAGTTAAATACTTTTGGGAAGACAACTAGGCCTATATGCTACATGGCATGAAATCATTGCCATATGCTACATGGCATTACATTTCTATGGCTTATTCTTTTATTATTATCTTGCATGCATTTTGACCATTTTAACAGAACGACTACATGGAATACTTGTTCCTTTAAAAATGAAAGGTGATTAAAATGGTTTCATTTGGCACCATCAGTAACATAATATTGATGTATGCAAAAAAAGAAAAAAAGAAAAAAAGAAAAAAGGAAACCCTTTGCTTGCTATTGGTTGGCAAACCCCAAACTCATGCCATTGGTTAAGCAGATGTTAACGTGTCTGGTTGGTCGGGATGCTCAAACTAGCAGAGGAATGGTTTAAAAGTGCCACATACTCAAAGTGTTTTTGGAAAAATAATTCTACAGTTATACAAAAAGTTGTATTTGCATATTAAACTGAGATAAAAACAAACAAACATGCTGAAAACATGAACGAATCCTAGCTAGTTCACCTAAAATTGAAAATTATTCCATAATTTCTTCCATCATCAGTTGTTTCAAACCTGTATGAGTTTCTTTCTTCTTTTTTCTACAAAAGAAGATATTTGTTAACCAAACAGTTGCTGGTAGCCATTGACTTCTATGGAATTACTATGGAACTCAATGGCTACCAGTAACTATTTAGTTACCAACCTACTTAAAAATATCATATTTCATGTTCAACAGAAGAACGAAAGTCATACAGGTTTGAAACAACTTGAGTGTGAGTAAATGATGACAGAATTTTCATTTTTTGGGTGAAGAGAAATGGAGCACAGTCGCATCACCTAAGATATATTTATGTACACATAATTGTACATTTTAACCTAAAATCTTGATGTTAAACCCACCATATGAGTCACCGCTACTTATAATACTTCCTCTCATTATCCTAGTCCTTTTTAAAGGCTGCATAACAGAAAAAGTAGGGCACATATCAGCACCCATTCGGCACCCCATTACAAAGTCCACCTTGCAGTGTTCCTGTACCATTTGTTTTATTGTTTGTTGTGTTACTGGAAAAAGAGCTGTAAAAAAACATGAGTGGTCTAATCACTCACATGCACATCAAAGCTTCTGCATGCATCACATGACACCAGAGATCAGCAAACCAAAGCAACAGCCTAAAACCACAAAGCACTCAAGACTCACCACCCTTTCTATCCCTGCATAACACTTTAAACAGCCAATAGCAATCAATGGACTGCCGTGCCCTATGGGGTTTTTTCTCCACGAAGACAAAAACAACCTTTTTCACTTCCCCATTGAAAATTATTCCATAATTTCTTCCATCATCAGTTGTTTCAAACCTGTATGAGTTTCTTTCTTCTTTTTTCTACAAAAGAAGATATTTGTTAACCAAACAGTTGCTGGTAGCCATTGACTTCTATGGAATTACTATGGAACTCAATGGCTACCAGTAACTATTTAGTTACCAACCTACTTAAAAATATCATATTTCATGTTCAACAGAAGAACGAAAGTCATACAGGTTTGAAACAACTTGAGTGTGAGTAAATGATGACAGAATTTTCATTTTTTGGGTGAAGAGAAATGGAGCACAGTCGCATCACCTAAGATATATTTATGTACACATAATTGTACATTTTAACCTAAAATCTTGATGTTAAACCCACCATATGAGTCACCGCTACTTATAATACTTCCTCTCATTATCCTAGTCCTTTTTAAAGGCTGCATAACAGAAAAAGTAGGGCACATATCAGCACCCATTCGGCACCCCATTACAAAGTCCACCTTGCAGTGTTCCTGTACCATTTGTTTTATTGTTTGTTGTGTTACTGGAAAAAGAGCTGTAAAAAAACATGAGTGGTCTAATCACATGCACCATCATCAAAGCTTCTGCATGCATCACATGACACCAGAGATCAGCAAACCAAAGCAACAGCCTAAAACCACAAAGCACTCAAGACTCACCACCCTTTCTATCCCTGCATAACACTTTAAACAGCCAATAGCAATCAATGGACTGCCGTGCCCTATGGGGTTTTTTCTCCACGAAGACAAAAACAACCTTTTTCACTTCCCCAAACTGAACTGAACTTTAACTAATGTTATCGTAGCAATACTGGAACGGAAGTCAGCTTTAGTTTCTTGGTTGCACATGTGAAGGTGAAGCCACATTCAAAGAAATACTAAGTGATATTTAATGTACTGTAGTGTACAATTATCATTTTATAGTTATTGGTGGTGTTTGCTAAGTCAAGCTTTACTACTATTGCTCACACTGAGGGTTTGGGATTTTACGACACTCCAAGTCTTGGACTTCAGCATCATTCCACAGAATTTGTGCGACAGACATGAATGGGAAAATTACAAATTAAATAGGAGTCCCTCAGTTGTCCTCAGTGTGAAAAGATGGATCTCAGAATCATACAGTCATTGTTGGAAAGGGTTCAAATACACAAAAATGCTGAAAAACCACAGCATTTGTGGGACCTGAAGGATTTTTCTGAAGAACAGCAGGTAGTTGAACTGTTCAGGACAAACAAGGGACTCATGAACAACTATCACTAAACAAAACACACTTTGTTTACTGTGGGTCATTCAGGTAACAACACAGTATTAAGAATCAAGCATACTTTTGAACAGGGTCATTTTTATAAATTCAATTATTATTTTGTCTTTTGTAAATTTTGTAAATATGTAATCTTGTATTTCTCTTATGTGAAATATATTATTCAGGTCAGTACTAAATAAAAAAATTACATGCATTTTGTATGATCCCTCTTATTTTGGTAAAATAATTAATATTTTGCAGATTCTGCAATGTGTATGTAAACTTTTCACTTAGACTGTATGTATGTGTATATATATATTCGACAGTATATATTGTATTGTGAATTACCTGCAGATGTTTTTTCATAATAATTGTGCTAAATTAAATTTAACTATTGAGTAAAAAATTTACAGTAATATTATGTATAGTGAAAAGCACTATACAAATAAATTTGAATTCAATTAAAAATAATAGGCATAATAATAATAATAATAATACATTCAATTTCAAAGTTGATTCGGCACAAACCTAGCATTAAATAAAATGTCACTATTGCGTGCAGAATTCGGAATCAAATTTCAATTCAACATCCTGTATGGCCAATTCATTTCAAATCTACTGTATAAACTGAAAGGAAGCCAATTCTTAAACTCTGAATTTTGTCCAACCACCCACAAGACTGTTACTGTGAGTTTTTGCAATGCCACCTAAAATATTCTTCATAAAATGTAAATACCTAGCTTTATATTACTGCACTATTTTCTGCCATATGAAGCCATGGCACACAGCACTTCAGAAATGTTCCCATTACTTATTCATTTGCTAAGAAGATTCACTTATCCAGGGAGGCTGACACATTTCACACTTTCTCATGTGCGGCATCTTCCAGACATGGGGAAGTGATCATGGCATAACTTGGACAAAGAAAAGGTTTAAACAAAACAGCGGCATTCGTGGCGTCCCTTGCCAATGGTTCTTGGAAAGAGCTGGATACACATCAGTCCAGAACATTACTCTTGGGTTGCAAAATCACTTACTTCACACAGTTGAAGCACAAGCAGAGCTCTGGGTCTGTATTTTTTCACAGTGGGCAAAGAACACAAAAACAAGGAGAACTACGATCAAATGATGAGAGTGGTGATATGTAGACGTAGGCGCTGATAATGTCTCTTAAACAGCCCACGCTGTCCTTGAACACAAAGAGCATTTGTTCCTAATGAACATTTGAAACTCAAGCTAGCAACTATAAACTGTAAATAAGTGACATGGTGATGTTATGATACCAGAGTTAAGACAGCAATGTGATCTTACAGACATTCCCCTTTCAGTTCGTTCTTTTAAACAGACACAGTCATAGAAGTGAATTTGTAATATCAACCAAGACTACATTTTGACAGCAGTGTTTCCAAGTACCAGATGATTTGTGGCTATGCAGATCTTCCAATTTGAAATTAGATTTGAATTTCCTGAAGCCGTAAATGAATAGTGTTAGTCAGAGTAGGGCTGGGCGATATAGCTAAAAAATTTATCAACGATATAATGTTTAATATCGTTCGGTATCGATAATTATTGATATTTTTTATAACCTTTTTTAAAACAAAGAGCAATAGAAAAAAATGTTTACATTTAACCACTGTATTTTTAAATTAACTCAATTTACTGAGACAAACAAGAAATATTTTTTTGTTTTAACAGTCAAAAACAAAATAAAAGTTAAACAAATATCTCATTTCTAATGTTTTATATGCAGATTAAATAGGTTAAACTTTTGGCTTGTCTCCCGAAGCCACAGGAGGGCACAATGATGCAGCATAATAATGCAGCACATTAAATTGTCATCCTGCGTACTGTAGTAAGAGGCTACAGAATCTAGTTCGGTTCTCATCCGCCTCGATTCAACGGGGTTACCCCCACTCTAGTGGGTCCCGAGCAGGCTCTGGTATTAGAACAAGAAGTAGTTACTCAGAGGACCACCTATCTGGGCGTGGTGTGGGATTCGACCACGATTCAGGCACATTTGTCTCCTGCTCGGATCGAGTCGATCCTCACTGAAGTCAAGAGAGTGAAAGAAGGCCAGTCACTCACTGTCAAGCAGTTTCACGGCCAGGCTCAGGTGGACTTGTTTGCGAATAAGGAGACATCGCACTGTCCCCTCTGGTTCTCTCTGATTCATCCAGCTCCGCTGGGGCTGGATGCCATGGTACAGATGTGGCCGAGGCTTCGTCTGTACGCCTTTCCCCCGATCGCTCTGCTCCCAGGAGTTCTGGAGAGAGTGCGCCGGGACGGAGTCCGTCTACTGTTAGTAGCCCAGTTCTGGCCGGGCTGAGTATGGTTCTCGGACCTGATTTCCCTCCTCGACGGCTGTCCTTGGGAGATTCCCGTAAGGAGGGACCTCCTCTCACAGGCGGAAGGTACGATTTTTCACCCCCGCCCGGAGCTGTGGAAGTTATGGGTGTGGCCCCTGAGGGGGCACAACTAGTAGCTTCTGGTCTCTCAACTGAGGTTGTTGAGACCATTCTCCAATCCAGAGCTCCCTCCACGAGGAAACTGTACGCGTTGAAGTGGAAACTTTTCACTTCCTGGTGTAGAGACCGCCAGCTCGACCCAGCTAACTGCCCAGTCGGTACAGTACTGGAGCTTCTGCAGGTTCGTTTCTCTACAGGGTTAACCTACTCCACCCTGAAGGTCTACGTGGTGGCCATTGCGGCCTACCAAGCCCCTCTTGGTGGCATTTCAGTGGGGAGATAACCCTAGTTCCTCGAGGGAACGAGACGCTGCGTCTCGGTGCCATACTTCCGGCATCCCTGCCAGCACTTGCTTCATTCCTAGAAGCTGACGCTGGCTCCGCCACACGCGCTTTTATAGCTTCCTGGTCATGACGTCACCAGCCCGTGACGTCCCGCTCAGCTATTGGACTGATTTCACATGTGATTCAGAGCGTGGTCACAGAAGGCGTTCCCCTAGCGTTTTCTGACGCAGCGTCTCGTTCCCTCAAGGAACCAGGGTTACATACGTAACCTGAGACGTTTTCATTAATTATCATGGTCACTGTGCTGTGTAGAGGAGGCTAGAATCAGTTACACGTGTTTGAAGAAGAAAAGACCAATTCAGTATGCAAATAAATATAAGCAGTTGCAATTTTGTATGCAAATGTTACAAGGTATCATCAACTTTTTGAATGCTGAACATTATATCAGTCAGTGGTGAGATTTTCAAACTTCACCATATATAATTGTTTTTTAATATTTTAGCCTGGTCTGCCTCAACGGTTTAGCAATGCTCGTTAATGTCAAAGTTACTGAGATAGCCAATTAAATCAAAGTAGGCGGGGTTTACTGTTCACAAAAGCAGAGCACGAATTCAAGCAAGAAGCATCAGTTTTACGTTGAAAGAGAGAAGGTAGAAAATAGCAAGATGGAAGTAGAGAAACATTTAACATTTAACAACTGTTTTATGATGTTAATGTTAAACTAACAGTAACATCGAGTGATGCAAGCTACTCAACTTTTTCCTCAAATATAGACATTTTGAAATTAAAAAATGGCATTATTAACATGATTCACATACTGTAATTCCTAACTGAATGTTACATTAAACATTTAAACATGTAAACATTTAGCGCTTTCGACATATTAGGTTTACAAATAAAAGTGCATGTGTGCACAATATTATTTGCAATATGTTTTATTTGTAAAATGTTATTTGCAAATTAGTTCAAAATGATTACATCCCAACTTGAATTAGACCTAGAATTTCCTTCACCATTCAATTTCTTTATGCTTTAAAGTCTAAATTGACAGAAGTGTAATACTTTAGTAAACTGCATATTATGTACAGTTTGCACATGATACTAGAACCTACTGTAAGTTTAATGCTTGACATGATAAATAAAGAGCTACTTTGAAAACAATGGAATGAAAAAAATTCTATCTATTTATTTTGAACTTTAGATCCGGCTTGTGGGAAATCGTTTCAAATGGATCTGGTTTCATCTGCTGCCTCAGTGACATTTGCTGTTTATTTCATCGACCCGAGATTCCTTTCGAGCAGCTCTTCATCTCTTTGCACATGCAATAAGAGTACATGTGACGTGATTGAACATCAGACCTCTGGGACCAGTGCTATCTCACGGGCTTAAAACAGATGCCTCTCGGCCCACGCGGCTCCCAGCTGATGTGGCCCCTGCTGCTCGGATCAGAGATGGTACGCATACAGTTGGCCCCTAATTAGGAGACAGAGCCCTGCTTTTAATGCAGTGAGGTTTAAAGTTCAACTTTTGTATTTGTTCAAAAATCACTCAGTCAAAAGTGTTCCCTCTCGGGATAATGATATGCCTAAATGACGTCACCCTTACTCAGTATAATTCTGATGAATCAACCCATCGTCAACACTAAGTCATCTAATTATACTGTGGTTGTGACCTAAGAGAGCTGGAACAAGTTACCATGTTTGGAGTGTGTCATAGAGTTTAGACACTGGATATTCACAACCGCTGTCTCATCCCCTCAAATACAAACGTAATTTGTTTATTTAGTGGAAATGGCCGCATGCTTCGATGGATGGGAATATAAATATTTAGTTTCATATTACATGGCTGATACAGGAAGAACGTGACATATATTGAAAATCTATATTAATAGTGACAGATGGTGCTCTTTATTTATACACCTCAAAATAATGTACATATTACGGTAATTTGAGAACTGGAGGGTGTATATTACCATAAGTATCTGGACACCCAAACACCACACCCATATGTGTCTGTTGTGCATTTTATTTTAAAGCCATTGGCAGTAAGGTGCTGGTCCTCCCTAACAGCTTTCACTCTTCTTGGAAGACTTACCCCTTAGATGTAAAATATTTAACCCAGGCTCAGGCTTGTGGTGACATTTCTGCAGTTTCAAAGTGAAATTTCCAGTGAGTGGCGCTAAAGCGAGTGTTCAATACGTGATCATGGCCACGTTTTAATTACATTTCTTCAGGCACATATTGTGGCGGTTCAGAATTCAAATGTCTGGGGAGTGTCACTACAACATTAAAGTGTTAGTTCACCCAAAAATGAAAATTTGCCTGTTTTACTCACCCTCAAAGCATCCTAGGTGTATATGACTTTCTTCTTTCAGACGAATCCAATCGGAGTTATACTAAACATTTTCCTTGCTCTTCCAAGCGTTAGAATGGGAGTAGGTGGGTGTTTTTGTTCAACAGTCCAAAAGTAGTCAAATAAAGTACGTGCATCCGTAATAAAATGTGCCTCACAAGGCTCCGGGGGGTCAATAAAGGCCTCTTACTGCCAGGTAAGGAAACTTTGCTTCCTTTGCTCCTGTAAACAAACTTGCATATCTCAGAGGCGCGTGCGCTGCGCATAAGTCCTACGTCATCCGCCCGGAAAGGCTTGCGCGTATGACAGTCAGCGGAAGTGAGAAAAAATAATTTATAACATTTTAAATATGGATATTTTTCTTACAAAAATGCAAGGATTCGCTACAGGAGACCAAAATTGAGCGTCCTTATCCACCAAATCTGAATATTTGCAAGAGCAAATGAGATATAAGATGGATGACAGTTTGCGGTGTTCCTCAGACAAAGCTACTGTACTGTATGACTTTGGAAGACTTGGAATACAGGACTATTTTTTTGGGGGGGGGGGATCTGTCTACTTTTTCATTGTATGGATAAGTTGTGCGCCAAACATCTCCTTGGTTCCAAGGAAGTAAGAAAGTCATACAGGTTTGGAACATGAATTATTACTTTACAACACAACTTTATCTATCATAGATTTTAGGACACTTTTGCCCCCAGGGACCTTCAGTGGGCCAAACTATAGTCTCAGTCTCAGACAGCACCGCCTACTAGCTGTCCACTAACAATTCACTGACCATCTGATGCATACTAGACACAAGCTTTTGAAAAACAACTACTCACTGCATTTGCCAAAGTTTGCCAGATTAGTGGCTTCAAATAAATGAAAGATATTCAGAGTTCTGTCTAAGGCAGATTGATTCAAGTAAACTAGAAATCAGTAAGTAGAATTGTAAAGTCTTTTTTTTTAAACTTTATGAAACAATCAGTTCAAGTCACAAACATTTTCCACTTTCCCTTTTCTGGAGTCCCATTCATTTGTATTTATTAAATATCTTATTGTGGTATCATCTATTTAAGATTAATGCATCCTTGAGTAAAAATGTAACAACAAAAACAAAACTGTGTTTAGTCACTTTACATGTCAGCCACTACACTACACTCATCTGTACAGAGAAGACAGCCATAAGAGTGTCTTAAGTGCACTGAACATGCTGAAACTGATTAAACATATAAACACAGTATACAGATATAGTTTTACAGTGGCAAGAATAAGTGTGTAAACCCTTAACAATATCTGAATTTCTGGATTGATTAATCATAAAATAACTAATAAAACTTTGTGCTTGTTGCTTCAGGGTCTGGACACTTTGCAATTATTAAAGGAACACTGAATTCAAACGTTTATCAAAACATTTTAGAGGAGAATGTCAAAACAGGGGTTCATGATGTCAAGCTTTAGATAAGTTGAGTGATACAACACAAAGCACACAAGTAAATCAACTAAAAAAAAAAAGCAAAAAATGAAGAAAATATGTGTTCTTAAGCCAACTGAGATGCTGTGGCCGTAAAGCGGACTGCGCAATAAAGACAACCCAGCAACACTGAAACAGATTTGTGGGGAGGAATGGCCCAAAATTGGCCTAAAGTCTTACAAGCAGCTACAGGAAATGTTTGGTGGAGGACTTGCTGCTAATGGAGGAACTACAAATGACTAAATTCAAGGGTTCAATTATTTTGTTCACCCTGCACTGTGAGTGATCACTTATTGTACTCAATAAAAAGTGAAAAGTACAGCTGTGTGTTATTAGTTTAGACAGATTGACCACATTTTATGAGTAATCAAGATATTTTCACAAACTTTTTCTTGCCACTAAATAAGATGAAAACAAACTGCATTCATGCCAAATATACTCTGACAGCACACGTCAAGAGATCTGGGAGAGAATCCAGGAGAACTGTTAGTCCCTATGACCGGCTTGATATGCCTGTGGATTACACTATATTCTATCTTGAGGAGCCCTCATTTCCTTTCTGCGTATGTCCTTATTCTATAACGCTGCTCCTTTTTTCTTTTTTAGATTAGTTCTGCAGTCTCAGATCCCCCCAGACACTTTAATTGCGTCATCCAAGTTTTTTTTCTCCTTTTTTAGTTCTGCTTTGAGTGAAAGAGTAATACTTCTTGAGAGAGGGGCCACGGACGTCAGTTATTCACTGTGACATCTGATCTTACTTTACAGTGTCATAATGTTTCATTTATTCAGGTCTGAAATCATGTCTTATATTTGAGTATAGACAATTGGGACATTGACCTATTCAAAGGTAAGAGTTAGGCTAATCTTTCTAGTATAGTTGGGACTAAAGTATAATGTCAAATTTTATTTCCCTACAATTTTTTATGTTTTCATTTTCTTTTTAAGAAAGATCTCTGACTTGAGATTGTGCAGGAGTTGTTTAATTTACATCTCAGAAACAACAGCTAGATGCAGCAGCAGTGAGAATTAGTTTGCAGAACTTTACTAAGATAAACTATAAAATGTTCACTGCTAGGTAAGACGGAGGTGAACACACACACACACACACACAAAAACATGACAAAATAATTAAACTTGACTTTAAGTTTACATTTTAGAGTTTCAAATTAAATCAAATATCATTTAACATTAGTGCTGTCAAACGATTAATCGTGATTAATCGCATCCAAAATTGGTTTACATAATATATGTGTGTGTACTGTGTATACATTTATTATGTATATATAAATACACACACACATGCATGTATATATTTCAGAAAAATTGGTTATGTTTATATATTGAATATATTTATTTATAATATAAATTATATTAATATAAATATAGACATGTAAATATTTTCAAAATATATACTGTATGTGTGTGTATTTATATATACACATAATAAATATACACAGAACACACACATACTGTATATTAAGCAAACAAAAACTTTTATTTTGTATGCAATTAATCGCAATTAATCGTTTGACAGCAATAGTCTTAAGCCAAAGTTTTCGTCCTAAAAAAACAAAATGCTTTTGATGCAAGACACTGAAAAAACAGCCAGATGTGTTGCACTGGGCAAGTCCCCAGTGCACCTGATGCATGACTACATAGACCATCAAATAAAATTATCATTGATGGACTGCATCCTTTGTGAACCTTCTCTATGTCTGCCTCAGATAAACTGACAAACAATTTTAAATGGATCGCTGAGGACTATAGGTCACTGATTGTCATATGCTCAATGATACAGAAATAAAACATACAAGATACTTCAAAAGCCACTTTTTGTCTATTCAGTATTATTTTTTATCAGTATTTACTATTTATCCATTCATCTCAGTGTGCTAGAATTATCTTCATTTGAGGCTTTTCTGAAAGTCAATTCACAACACTAATCAAAACAAAACACTTCCGTATCAGAAAAACACCACTCAAGTCCAGAAGTATATTCAGTAGTGTCCTGCATGGGTCATTGGGAATAGAGAAGGGAACTGGTATTTTTCCTGAATTTAGGTGGCTGCTCAGAGTTAATGTTTAACCAAAGATCACGGCACATTCAGACTCTGCTGGAGGACTTACAGAAAAAGCACATGACTTCATACACACGCTATAAAGAAACTCTCTTATCGCTGAAGAATCCAGATGTTTGCTTACAGCATGACAACATGTGTGCCAAACAATAAATAAATGCATAAAACCATAAAAGATTACGGTTGACAGATAGTCTAATCCTTTGGTGCTGTGTGACTTCTGGCCGTCTGAGCGTCTCGATTCCCCCCACACGACTCGAGAGATGTAAAAATAAAACACTTGGTACAGTAAATCCTGCCAGAAAAAGCATCTTTCTCCATCCGTTCCCCCACATAATTCAAACTAAGCTGACAGACCTGTTTACAAAGCTTTGTCTCCATTATTTGGGGAATGATGTGTGGAAAAACAGGACTGAAAAGAACGAACTACTTCATTGGAGTCATATCTTCCTTTTTACAGGGTGAGCAGGAGGTTACAGTGGGGTGATCAGATGTCCTGATAAAATTCTATGAGCCATGTCCCGCGTTCAGACAGAGTTGCAGTTGGCACCTGATTTGTCCTGAAAATTAGTTTTATCTTCAGCTTGACTGCAGTAAATAAACATTTTAAAGTGAAATCCAAACTATTCTCTCTTTTCTATTCTTTCAGGCTGTTGTGAAATAAAACAAATCATACTTAAATCACACCAGGCCGGATTCAAACTTTGGTTGCCCGCATGTCTAAGACCTGTTCCAGAGAGGCCTGTAAATACGTGGGGTCAGCCTCTCACCGCTGGTGTCCAAAGAGTCGGAGCTCTCAAAACCCTACAGTTACCAAAAACAGCAGAGAGCAAAACCGAAAAAGCATCTGAGAGAGAAGATCTGGTTTAATGTGAACTGCTCTCTTCCTGGAGTGGTGTCAAGGGCAGACTGCCAAGGTACTACTTTTCACTTGCCTGACATGAGTGAGACGGGAGGGTGGGTGTGTGACGAGATAGGGGGGGGGGCATATGTTTCTTATCTGAGAAAGAGTTTCGGTGTGGCTGGGACAGTGATGGGCAAAGGCAGAGGGATGGAATACACAGATAGATTGAAAAACAAAAATGAAAAATACTAATATAATAACAATATTTTATTTTAACAACTTTACAAAAGATTCTGTTTTATGTACAGCTCTTTGTAAATACTATAACGTAACAGAAAACTGTCAGATTTAGCTCACTTTTAGGTTTACATGTGTGCCCAAAGTGTATGGTTAAGTAAGTACACATACAAACACAGACACACAGATGCAAGCACACTCCAGGAAACAAACGCATATAGTAGATTTACAGTAACACCACACACAAACACACACAGTAACTTTCATGGAAAGGTAATTTGGATTATTTCCACTCTCCTGGCTTTGGTCATTAGGAGGAAAGGGCACAGGCTATAAATGGCCAGTTGAGATTGAGATAAGCCACTGCTGTAACTGTGTGCTCCCCTAACTAGAGCCCTTTCCGACAGGCCTTGCCCTTTATGAATTTATAGCCAACTTATTCAGAATATGTTGCCACTGTAAATCAATCTCTAAACTCTCATGATTGGGAGGCTCTGATGTACTGTGGAGTAAGTTTTCCATCAAATATGATGAGAGTGAGAAATTAACTTTTTGCCCACAGGCAACATTGGCAGTGAAAGCATTTTTTTTTTAAATAGTCGATTCAGATATTTATATGATCACCAATGCTGGGGGTAATGCATTACAAGTAACGTGTTACGTAATGAGATTATTTTCAAATATCTACTAAAGTAACGTGTTACTCATTCAAATAAGTAATGCAAGCTACTTTGTTTTACCCATTTATTCACTGACACCTCTTCTGTCCCGTGTTCAGAGAAATTGGGAGTGAGGTGCAGATGCTATTTCCTACTATTTCCTATGCAGATTTCCTACTACTTGTTTCACTTCTGTTTCAGTTTTTTATAACCATTTCTTATGCACTTCCTTCAGGTTGAGGACCAGATTAATTTGTCCAACCAGATTAATGGTTGATTAACCAGATTAATGTTTAACCAGATTAATTAAATTGCCAAAAATATAACTTTGTTTTTTTTGTTATTAAAAACAAATAAGCAAGCCCAGCACAGGTGACAAAAAGTAACGCAAAAGTTACATAATGGATTACTTTCCATGAAGAATAACCAACAAAATTAGTTACTTTTTATGGAGCAACACAATATTGTAATGCATTACTTTTAAAAGTATATGTCCCAAGCGCTGATGATCAACACAAGCATTCATACTTCCTCTTGGGGTTTCTTGTCCATAGTTTGAGCCCAAGATTAGCTTTTGAGTTTAAGTCGTTTTGTTAGCTTTTCTGTACAATGTTTATGTTTTTTAAAATGTTTTGAAAATGTAAAAAAAGCATCCCACTCTGGTTACAATGCATAAAAGAGAACAACTTAGTGTCAAAAACATGACCTTTAAACGTCTGTCACCACAGATCGATACAGATCAATATTTTAGCTAACTGTGATTGATGTGTAAATAACACTAGAAGGCACATTGACAAATTATGATGACAAAAACAGACCTTATCAAGTGTTCTGCAATTTCAAGAACCTTATGTAGGGCCCTATGGTTTCTGTGATGTGGAAAATGTGGATGGAATCATAGAATCCAATCATAAAAATGCAATTTACTGTATATCACGGAATGTCACAGAATTTGGCAACATTTGGATAAATAAATAAAAAGTAGGGCTGTACACTTAATCAAAGCATGATATGGACTACTGCCATTGAATATTGAAGCTCAAAAGATCGCTATTTAAATATGACTGCATGTTTCTCAGAGTGAATGAGCGACACTGCATGATAGAAATGCTTTGTGTGAGCAGGTTTATGAAACACTTGTAAAAACAGGCCAATCTTGATTGGCTACGCAGTCATATGACATCATGGTCCCCATGTGAAACGTCATCAGCCTCTTTGTCTTCAGGAAGCCACTTGTCTCTGTGTGTGTGTGTGTGTGTGTGTGTGTGTATACTTGTTTATGACACATTGTGGGGACCAATTGTCCCCACAAGGATAGTAAAACCTGGAATTTTTGACATTGTGGGGACTGGCCTCAATAGTAAAAAAATAGTAAATGATGCTTATCTGAAAGTGTAACAATGCAAACAGGTTTTCTGTAAGGGATAGGTTTAGGGTTAGGATTGGGTTAGGGGATAGAAAATATCGTTTGGTCAGTATAAAAGTAATATAAGTCTATGGAAAGTCCCCACAATTCACCGAAACAAACATTATTGATTGTACTGACTGCATTTGAATATGAGTTAGAAATTGAACCTGCATTTGGCTTTGAGGAGCTAAATATTAGAAATGCATCCGGCTCTGAGCAGTTAGACCTACAGTATGGCATAGTGGGTATTAACGTTTTGATAAAATCAACACCATGGCACTGTGTCAAAGTTCCTTTGAAAGGGAACATTTTAGGGTTCCCTGAGAAGGGAACGAGATGCTGTGTCTTGTTTCCTTACTTTAGGCATGCCTGTGCATCTTCCTTCAGACAAATTGAAGCTGATGATGGTTTATGTGGACACTCTCCATATTCCAGTGACGTCATATGACTGCCATAGCCAATCAAGATAAGTGTTTTTACACGTGCCTCAGACACCACCTCACGTGAAGCTTTTCTATAGCGTCAATGCAGGGTCGGCGCCAGAGCGCACAAAGTGAGGGGGCAGGCACAATTTATTGGGGGGCCG
>NW_015641295.1:1254614-1263149 GCF_001515625.1 Sinocyclocheilus rhinocerous
AAAACGCAATAATTTTTTTTTTTAGGGAAAAAAAAAAAAACGTCTCGTATAAGTTGCATTTTCAGAAATAATAGCGGCATGCCTAATAATGTTATAATGTACCAACATTATGAACACTATAGGATATTTTAGTTCCCCTCACTTTACAACAAATCCTTTAAATTTAACCGTATCAGAACAGAATAAGAATTTAAAAATATATAATTCTAATGGATAAATATAATTGCAGTATATAATAATATATGCTTAGCAATAAACATGCCAAAACAAATTAATTTATAAAGAAACGTAAGGTAAAGTTTCTTTCTCTCAGGCACAAATCCAAATGTGTCCATATTCGCGATGTAGCTGAAGCTAAACTATTAGGTAAAATAGGCTTTGTAGTTCACGTGCGTTCCAGTATCGACGGAAAAATATCATAATGAGCAAAAATATGCTACAGTGGAGCGGGTCTCACGCCGAACGGCACGGTGAACGGCTGTTGTTTCAGATGAATGCAGTAGCTTAGTGTGCGCGTGAGGCGCCGGCGCGATCAAACAGCTGTTCTTTCTAAATGCAGCACCGTTCTTATTTCGCTCTGCGTAACCTGAACGAAAAAAAAATATGTTTTTGCTAAGAACAACCGAAATGAAAACATTTTGCTTTTAATCTGTGTATTTAACAGCCTGGGAGACCTTCCCAGGGCAGTACCTTGCCTCACCGACTAAAATCAGGGCGCCCACTACGGAGACGGCACCAGAGGTGAGGGGGCACGGTGACCGAGGTGGCCGGGCCGGGCCCCCTCAGGCCCCCCCATGGCGCCGACGCTGCGTCAATGCCTTTACGGTGTCACTTCACTTAAATAAATAAAACTATCATCAGATACACAGAAATCCAAAAATCTTCACCACAAAACGCCATAATAAACGTCTGATTTAAATTGAAATTGTGACTTGAAGACATATATAGTAGAATGTACTTCTTAAAATAAATAAATAAATAAAAACAATAGTTTATTAAAACATTATCTTTGTTATTGTCCTTGCATTATTTTCCTATTGACACTGTAAAGCTGCTTTGACACAATCTGTATTGTATAAAGTGCTATATAAATAAAGGTGACTTGACTTGAAGAATATCACAATTTTTCATCCATGTGTTAATTTAAACTGTAAACTCTGTTGTGCAGTATTTTGTTTCCCAAAAACTGAAAGGAATTGTTCAAATGTCATTGTAATGCTTTAAAAAAATAATGAAATAGTTAATACTTTGTGCATTAATTTCATTACCACCATTTTGGTAATACATTTGTATTAAAACACAAAATACAGAATCCAGAAAAAGTCAAATAAAAAACACAGAATTTGAGAAACAATTAAACAGAACGTGGAGGCAAAAAATTAAACAGATTTCATGGGGCCCTCCTTATGCACAACTACCATAGGCAATTCATGTATGACAATAGGTTTCTAAGGTGTTTTGAGTGTTTTTTGCTTGTTGCTGTGGTTGCTGCATAGGGTGTCAAAAGAGCCCACCCACAATTATGATATTCTGGACTGGAATGTAAACTTACAGGATATTTCCTAACAATGTACTATCAAGCAAGCCTGATTTCTAATGAAAGTAATATCACACTCCTCAACAAGCCATATGATTTGAGCAATCACTCATGTCTGTAGCACAAACCGTGTAGGGTGAGTTATGTCCCAGATGTTACTATTTAAGGTTAGAGATTTGTTTAAATCCCCAATTCTGAGTATGAGAAACAGTAATAGTGATATTTGACCTAGCAAACCCCACTAATAAAAAAATCTTATTGAGGCAAAACTCAGGAATGCATTTACTAGCAAAACAGTGCTTTGTAACTAAACAAAAAAAAATTTTATATAATAAAACATGCTAATTCTTAGCCTTGACAAGGTCATGAACGCTATATTATCAGAGTACATATCTGTTCTTTATAGGGTTGAGAATCAGTTCTAATTCACCACAGCAATTGAAATTGTTTTAGTTGATGATAGAACTAGAGATCGATTGGCCAGGGATCGGAATCGGCCGATTTTCCTCATGATTGGCCCGGATCGGTGATTGGTCGGTCAGTCTCACTTCTTTCCAATTTCGAGCCGATCTGTTTTGTTACCAGCGGCACAGGCAATAACATCAGCCGCGCATTCTCACTCTCATCTCTCCCTTCTCTCTCACACACGTTTCATTTGCTCCGGTTAAATAGTGCTTGTATTGCGCATTATTTTAGTCATTCCCGCAGGTTTCGCGCTTATACCAAACGCGCGCGCACCACCACTGTTCTATATTAGTGGAGCGCACAATCCGCGCTCAGTCTCAAACAGCTTGTGAGCCACAAATACCAAAATGAGTGGCTAACTGTGCTAAAACGCTCAAATACATACAAAATTATGTCAAAATGCCCGTTTTGGCCGGTATCCAGTTAAACACAGTCAGTTTTGGAACATTAAATAGTTAAAAAGTTAAAAAGAGAACGCATGTTGTCTAACAGTATATTGGGTCCGTGGATAAACTCTTAAATGGACCGCAGTCCAATATTCCTACTGCTGTCTGTCATGTTAATCAAAGAACAATTTGTTCTTATTTTATTACTGACTTTTTACATGTGTTTTTTATGAAAATAAAACTTTGCGTTGAAGAAAAGTAGATCAATTATATAAACAACTTAACTGTAATAGACATAATCATTCACACGCAGCCGTTGCGCAAATATTGCCAGCCAAACTTCACGTTGGAAAATAAATTCAAAAGTTTGCCAATATGCAGCCGCAACGCAATGCAAGTGCGCAACAGAAACGTTACATTTTGCGACACCCTTTCTTACTAGTACGCAAGGGAAATAATAAGTATACCTACTTGAGCCAAGGAAACAGTCCGTAAACCTTCGGAAACAGCTTGTGGAAGGCGGACCATCTTCCATGTCTGACCGCAAGCGAGTAATGATAACTCTTGATATGATATGCGTCTAGTTTAATGTCGACCCGCTGTTATAAATGAAACGATCCGACTCTGAACCGCCGGATGACATCAAAGCGCGTCAAGTCTGTATGGAGCGCCGTGTTTTACGCGCCCCGTATGCGCACTGTAGGCTAGTGTCTACGTCCAGTATGCAGACGCGCCACGTCCTCTTCTCCTAGTATAACGTTGGGAAAATGAAGGCAAGAGGCGAAGAGAAGAGGGCTCGTCTCGAGTGGAGCCGGAGAACGGCACTGAGAGCGGCGGCGTTCGCGTATCTCCTCCCCGGCTGCGCCGCACTCTGGCGCAGCTGCTCTGCTCCGGACTGCTGTAGTGTGTTTTCCCACTGCTCGGGGGGGGGAATGGGGGCGTCATTTCTCAGGGTTGGACATCCTCTTATGTTATAGTGTCGAGGCAGGACGTTGGGGACTTAATATGAAAGCAGCGTGTAAGGACAAGTGGGTGTTTATGTGTGCTTCCACTAGAGGCCATTCTCCATTATAAAGACATGTTGGTGCATTTAGGGTTCTTCTAAGTACATACAGTTCGGATTTGTTTCTTTGGCTTCTAGATCTCAGTCACCGAGAGTATTTTGACACGGGTAATACCGTTTGTGCTAAAAATCACGCAGTCAGGAGCCATAAACCACCGCATATATTGTGTTGAGGCAGGCGGCAGAACTGGAGAATTCAACTGTTTGCTGCTGCGCTCTGACGTCAGCACGCGTCAATGACTGTGTGTGTGTGTGAGAGAGAGAGAGAGAGCACTCGTGTGTGTGTGTGTGTGTGTGTGTGTGTTCTGTGGGTTGAGGACAAACCTCAGTTTTTCGTTTTGGCACAGCTTACTAATGACAAACTACTCCTGCAGCAACGGCGTTTTTCCCCTCCAAAGATGTATATCTATATGAATATATAAAGTATAAATAGACCACTGTACCATCATATTCATGTGCAAACCCTCGTCTGTAATTTTTCTGCAAACCTTAAAATTGACATTACAAATACGAATCCCATAATAATAATAATTTTATAAATCTGCATAACGTCTGTGTAATTTTTATGTTTTCTCAAATGCATAATATGCTGTGTTGCTCCAAATCTACAATTAAAATGCTGTAAAGTGTAAAGTGGATCTGAAAAGAGCTAAAACCTTTTTTAAAAATATATAATTTTTTGCGTGATAGTATGCGATTCTGAGATGCAGGACACATAGACTTAATCATCACTATACGTATAGCTATTCTTCCATTACTAAAAATCATTTCTATTCATATTTGTCTAGGTGAAGACCCAGTGTTATGCAGTTCTAAATCTAATGAAGGGGAACAAAGACGGGAAAATATGAAACATAGGCCAGGACAGTTTATGTGATTTCTGTGTTTGTTTGTACATTTTGGTTAGAAACCTTAGTGCATTATTAAGTATCACATCACCTGTATATTGTCTAAGTTTATCACAACCAACACAGTGTCAATTACAGCACAGAGAATATTTAAACTCCATCAAGAGTTAATAAATAGCCTTTTGAATATATATAATTTAAAAATCGGTACATTTCTTGAAATGTATAGCTTGAAATGCTTTAGGTGCTTCAGGCCACAGAAGCATTTAAGATGGAATAAAACTGGTTTTCATTTGCCAAAATCATGCATAAAAATAAATATTAATGCTAAATATCTGTTTACACTGGTATTGTTTATCATCTTGAGTCAATAATGCACCTTAACCTTCGTCATGTTTCAGTTCATTGCTCCAGTATGGCATGCACAAGTTTGCAGCACAGTTCTTTGTAATTATTACAGGAGTTGGGTTTCTTTTCCAGAATCCTTTTTACCCTGAGGTTTATTCAAAGGATTTCCTGTATCATTTTGACGTCCCATTGACGTCTGTTGGACCCCACACTTTCCAAAACTTAGAAATATTTCTTCATCTGGTGACTGAGCATTCAGATTCTTGAGTCAGTGGAGAAAATAAGAGCTTGCATATTGTTTCTTCAACTGGTAAGAACTATGCATTTTCAGACAAGGTAATTTATTAGACTTGTAGTTAATTTGTTAAAAAAAAAAAGTCAGAGCAACTAGTTAGAGAACACATTAGTGTTTTTGTAATACGAGTTCTGTTTAAACAACTTAGAAAATTATAGCTTTTAGGATGCTTTCTGGATTGTATGTCAATGTGAACATTTCTAGTACGGTTTCTGTACAGAAAAAGTTCACGTCTGCAAGAATTAAAATTCTATTTGATGCTGATTTGCAATGAATCCGTGTATCATTCATTCATTCGTGATTTTTTAAAATTTAATATTGAAAGCAGAAAAATTAGAAAACGGCTCCTTTTTAAAAATTAGAAAACGAGAATTCAGCTTAAATTTTCATTTTTCGTTCAGGGGTAGAACATTAATAAACAGCTTGAATATTCGATTTCTACATGTGGGCGGGAATTAAACGTCCCTTTCTGCTGATTGGTCAGCCGAAGATCAAACCGTGTTGTCATCAATTCTTCCGCAGTATCACGTAGCAGAATAATAGTCCTCCACTGCTGCAGTTGTACGGATTCTTAACGCATTTATTGCAACTTCATTTCATCTTTTTTCATCAAACAGACTAATGAATAGCTCGACATAACTCGAGCAGAGTCTACCGGGGCAGAGTCTATACAGGGTTTTCTTCTATGTAGACCAGAGGTTCTTAAAGTGATAGGGGGTCCGCGAAATAATTTGCTACAGCCGAGCGTATTTCCAGACTGTAAAGTCGCTTTTTTTATCATGATACATAGGCCTACTGTGATTTATTCCAAAGTGACTTATATGATGCATTTAACGTCAAATAATCTAAATAAAGCCTTTTAAAAGACAAGTATTCCCTGTGGTTCATGTTTGTGGCATGCGCCAGAAAGATGCTCAAGGAGACCAAGACGCGCTAAAGCAGCGCATTCTGTTGTTCTCTTTATTTTTCAAAAGCATGACATTTTGTAGTTATTTTGAACGTAACGTTACACAATTAAAAATATAAATTTTTATAATGACAGAGTATTAAGTTATTTCCCCTCGATGGGGAAAAAAATCCAAGTGAACATCAATCAGTAATCGATATTAATTTAAACTGCATATTTAAACTGCTTTAAATATGACTGCTGCTTATTTCCTGTGCACTTCAATACTGTTCTGTGCTTGACTGTAGTCGAGTCTGTCTGCTTATTGAGTTTATTTAACCCATCGCAATTTATTGGAACTGTGTGAACTAGAGCGATTAGGCTACTCACCTTAATGTTGTTCTAAAGGCTTACTACTTAATTAACACAAAAATGTCCTGCTTGCACTTGCCAATTTAATGGTAGAGAATGGTGACTTTAGGTTCCCTACCGATACTTCACTCGTACTGCATCTGCTTAAGATGCTATGGGAAATCTCTTTCTCCGAGTACTGAAGCCTTTTCAATAACGCAGTGTAACTGTACGGCCATTGGTTCGTGCAGTGAATTAAAAATGAACCAATGGCTTGGCAGCAGAGCTGCACGAGCCTATGGCGACAAAGCCCGCCGGAATGGGCGGGGCATCTGGCTATATAAGCGGGCACTTCGCCATAGGATCCTCAGATTTCTTCTCCTTCAGCGACGACTGCAAGATCTTCGCTCTACAAGGCTCGAAGCCTTCGCCGGGATCAAGACTCCTTTCTGCTCGGCTGACTGCGCCGTTCTTCAGCTGCCTTCAACGTCTGCAGCAGCTGTGGTCTTCCCTGTCCCCTGCCGCTATCCAGCGATTACTATAAGAGCAAATTTCTGAGCAAATTTCCGGCGTTGTTTCAAATGCCGCGCCGCTACTGTCGCTTGTGCAGCGCTGATCTGGCGATCGGCAGATCCATGGCCAGCCTTGTGGTGCTTGAGCGCCACCTATGGTTGACCCTCACGGAGATCAAGGATGCGGATAAGGTCCCCTTCCTCGTATCCCCGGTCTCCCCCTCTGGCCTGATTGGACCTGCGGTGGAAGGGTTCGCTGAGCGCTTCACCGCTGCGCAGAAGTCGTCCCAGGCAATGCGACACTTCTTGCCAAAGTGCTCCAGGTCTACAGCTGCTGCCAGTCGCCCCAAGACTGCGCCGACTCAGCAGCCCGCATCATCGGCTGCACTGCCAGCCTCTAAGCCTGAGCCCAGACATCACTCCCGCTCGGCCAGACGCTATCCATTCCCTAAGCACCAGGGACCCCGGCCCAAAGTAGTGCTGGACCCAGCGCCTCAGACGTCAACCTGATCTGTGGGACAGGAAGAGGTGGGGGCAAAGTTTTGCCATCGCCGGACCACCCCCCCAAGCAGCCTCTGTTGTGCCTCCTAGCACCCCGTTCACTTCCGGGTGCTGACGGCAATGTATTTGTGGTAAATACTGTTGTGAACCCTGGGCCCGTTCAGTTAGTGTCCACACAACCGATCGCTGTTATAGCGAGAAAAATAAACAAACATTTTCAAAAAGAGTGCAAAATTCCTCTTCCGCTTATCACGAGCGTTGGGTCCCTGCAAGGCATCCTGTCGCTCAAACCAACCCAATACCTTGCCACGCGGGCCGAGGCCTGGCAGGCCATCCCCAGAGTGTCAAAATGGGTTCTGGGGATAATAAAATGAGGCTATTCACTTCAATTCGCTCGAAGCCCCTCGCGATACAGTGGCGTGGTCTCCACCTTGGTTCAGAGCAAGGACGCACCCGTCCTGCGCGCCGATTTGATGAATTTACTGGCGAAAGGAGCCATAGAAATGGTTCCTCCAGCTCAGAGCGAGTCAGGCTTCTACAACCGATACTTCCTCGTCCCCAAAAAGGATGGCGGCCTACTAGGGCTCTTCAATTAATCGCATGCGATTGTCATGCGCATCTCGTCAGTAAAGCCGGTTCCGTAATTAGTAGTAAATCTCCATCACCTGCTTTCAGATGGAGCGGCATTTACTACACAGAGCCGTATTTTACTGACAATTAGGCAATATCATGTTCATTATCGCAGATTGAATCGCCTGCGATAATGAACGTGATATTGCCTAATTGTGAGCCACTTAGAATGCCTGGGACTCAGCGTCAATTTTGCCAAGAGCGCGCTGTCCCCCAGCCAACGGATATTGTTCCTGGGAACAGTTCTCGACTCAGCCTGAATGAGGGCGGTAGTCGCGCCAGATCGTGCACTGGCTATTCGGCAGCTTGCGACCTCATTCAAAGTTGGAGCCCCTCACCCTCTCAAGGCGTTTCAGAAGATGATGGGCCTCAGATACGGGAACGAGTACTGCGTTGCTGGCCGTGCTATGTAGCTGCAGTCATCGCTTCAGCTGAAGTAACCTGAGGATCCTATGGCGAAGTTCCTGCTTATATAGCCAGATGCCCCGCCCATTCTGGCGGGCTCTGGCGGGCTTTGTCGCCATAGGCTCATGCAGCTCTGCTGCTGAGCCATTGGTTCGTTTTTAATTCACTGCACGAACCAATGGCCGTGCAGTTATACTGCGTTATTGAAAGGCTTCAGTCATCTGAGAAAAAGGAGTTTCCCCCCAAGCGTCTTAAACAAACGCAGTACGAGTGAAGTATCGATAGAGAACTGTTTTATAAGCGAAATC
>NW_015641295.1:1263162-1263786 GCF_001515625.1 Sinocyclocheilus rhinocerous
AAGCGGATGCATATCTGTCGTAAAATAATCCTATGCATCTCGTGGCGTATATTCCAAGCATTCTGAAGGTATACTGTGGGTCTGGTGCAACAAACCGAAATGGCAAGTTATTATATTTTATGAAAATCTATCTTGCGTTGCAGTCCTGTGTGTGAGTGCGCAGCAGCTCGCGCCGCGCACAAGTGCATATCCTTTTGAGATATCAATTATAATCCATTTTAATAAAACACAAGACTACATTATAAAACTCTAACAGTAGGCTATTTAATATCTGTTGTTCTCAGACGCAGTACTCGTTCCCATATCTCAGGGAACCGAGGTTACGTTAGTAACGAGTACGTTTTTTTTTTTTAAGCGGATGCATATCTGTCGTAAAATAATCCTATGCATCCCGTGGCGTATATTCCAAGCATTCTGAAGGTATACTGTGGGTCTGGTGCAACAAACCGAAATGGCAAGTTATTATATTTTATGAAAATCTATCTTGCGTTGCAGTCCTGTGTGTGAGTGCGCAGCAGCTCGCGCCGCGCACAAGTGCATATCCTTTTGAGATATCAATTATTGAGATGCACCTGTATATAAAAGCAAAAAGCTCTCTCAAGACCTTCGCAACCTTATTGTTGC
>NW_015641296.1:0-824 GCF_001515625.1 Sinocyclocheilus rhinocerous
AATTTAAATTATAGACAAGCGCAAACTGGGTGCTTAAAGCAAATGAAATTGGCCCCATTTACAAAATCAGGAGATTATATTCGCCCATCCATACAAATGTATCCTTATGTATAGAGACAAAATAATAATGTTAATCACTGTCTGTCACGTCAGTTTATAGACTAGCCTAATGAATACACCACAAACACATCTTTTCAGTTTTATTTCTCATCAAACACAAAACAGCTTTAAGCAAATAGTGTTAAATATATCTAATTTAATTCAAATGTTAGTCTATGTTAGTAACCCTTGTTTTTGTTTAATGTGTTGTTTAATTCAATAGTCTATGTTAGTAACCCTTGTTTTTGTTTAATGTGTTGTTTTATAGAGGTTTTGACGTTTTAAATATAGTTTGGCGCTTTTTTGATAATATCTGCCGTTGGAAAAGAGAGGAGAATTTTTGGGAATAGAAAGGAAGACAGTATAATATCTCGCCTTAGAATTGGACACACTGCACTTAATCAATCATTATTTATAATAGGAAAACATGAGTCTGGACTTTGTGTTAAATGTGATCTTCCTGAAACAGTTGAACATTTTAATAAAATGTAAAGGATATGACAACGAAAAAGTACAACTTACAGAAGCACTTCATATAGAAATAAATCAGATCTCACTTCAGAAATTGTTAAATAAAGATGTGACTATAGAAATGTTTCACATATTATTTAAGTATCTCAAAGATACAGAGTTAATAAACAAGATTTAAAGAATCACTACTAATTTGTATTTATTATTAATTTTTTTTTTTAGTTTTCCTTTAACGTCAATGCTCCACACTCCAT
>NW_015641297.1:0-902 GCF_001515625.1 Sinocyclocheilus rhinocerous
GTATACATACAAGGAATAAATTCTTGAAATATATTTGATTTAGTTAGCCTATATACGCTGAGTTTCAGTTAATTTTTATGACACGCTTAATTTGTTCACAGAAAGGAAACTCAAATGGCAGAAAGCGACATCCTATTTTTCTTTAGGCTTATTTTACAAAAGCACAAAGATTTGTTTTTATTTACAAAAGCACAATGTTTTGTTTTCATTGTGAGTGTACACAAATAAAAGCAGACCTTTATACAGTGAAGCATTATTAATAAGACAATAAGTGTTTAAAGTTGATTCTGCTGGTATAAGGAAACAGTTGAAGTGATCGCGCCGGCGCGCACGCACACACATGCACACACACAAAACACATCAGTTCCAGCATTGCTAACTTGACAGCGCAGCTGGTACTTTATCAAAATAAAATACAGTGAATCAAACATCACTGTGCCCGCTTCTGTGTCACCGTTGGAACTCGACTAAAGTACAAAGCCTATAATTTACATAATAAATAACAGTTTAGCATTCAGATACGTTACATCGCAATTATGAAAATATTATGGAATATTTGGATTTGTGCCAAATGAGAGAGGTAGGATACACGAGCACAAAGCTCCATTTCGCAAACAGTTGAGTGCACAAGCCTTTAAAGTCTACTCCTTTGTCAGTCTGTGAGAGACGCATTCAGAATCAGCACATGGTCACTGTCTAGTGGGCTTTGTTTTCAAGTGCGCAACTCATGGCATTCGCTGTTCTTCTGCTGGCGGCCGGTTATCAAACAGCGTTGCATTGCTGCGGGCGCCCCCTTCTGAATTGTGGTGAATTGCCTTTATTCGTTATAAGGCCTCATGCACCGAACCGAGATGTTCGTACCGTGACGGTTCGGTACGAATACATGTATCGTTCCACCCCTA
>NW_015641297.1:919-1064 GCF_001515625.1 Sinocyclocheilus rhinocerous
TCCACCCCTAATATATATATATATATATATATCAACACCTCCCTCCGCCATTTCACAATAGCACAACAAATGACTTCAGAGAAATGTCAGTAGGCTATAACCAATTATGGTCTATTGCTGCATTGATGTAGAATCGTCCACATCT
>NW_015641298.1:0-201 GCF_001515625.1 Sinocyclocheilus rhinocerous
AACAATAATTATATAGCATGTATTATTGTCAGTTAATATTCAAAAACTTAAACATTAAAAAATTGGTAACATTTTATATTAACTGCACACTATGAATCATTACTTAAGCATTAGTAAATAGTCAATTCATCCTTTATAAAGCATTGTTCCAACAATAATAGGCATTAGTAAGCAGTTTATAAATACAGCTATAAATGTTTT
>NW_015641298.1:732-921 GCF_001515625.1 Sinocyclocheilus rhinocerous
ATACATACACATACACACACACACATACACACACATATACACATACACATACACACACACACATACATATACAGACATACACATACATATACATACACACATACAAATAAACATATACACATACACACACATATACACATACGTATATATATATATATATATATATGTTTGTGAAATGGCACAGTTTTA
>NW_015641299.1:0-466 GCF_001515625.1 Sinocyclocheilus rhinocerous
TATTTCACATTGTAATAATATTTCACAATATTACTTTTTTAACTTGATTTTTGATCAAATAAATGCATGCAGCCTTAAAGGTTAGCACTTAAACATTAACATTGCTAGCTCATCACACTAGTTATCACGCAGCAATCTTAAACAATTAAAATTAATAGAAGCAGTTAAAATTACTAAAGTTTAATTTAAGTAATTAAGTTAAAATCCGTTAATTACGTATAATTACAGACCTCTGGACCGTTTTCTTCATGTTAGCAAGTCCTCTGATAACACCGGTGTTCCGGTGAATTCAGTTTCCCTGTTTCCCCCTCACAGCGCCTGCGCAACTTCGCAGTGTTGCCAAGTCCGCGGTTTTCCAGCGGTTGTTTGTAGTAGCAATTGGGCGTTTTTTTTTTTTTAAATATCCTGGCAACCCTGAAATTTCAGTACTAAAATCATGACGTCATGATTTCGCCCCGGCTAAGCA
>NW_015641300.1:0-261 GCF_001515625.1 Sinocyclocheilus rhinocerous
AGCATCAGAAAGCTACATTAACTTACATTGTGTCTACACCGGATGAGAGCGGCGCGGCGCGACACAATAAAATACAAGAACTCGTTATAATCCGTGATGCTGTCTTGGATGCGGCGCGACACGACAAATCCCAGACAGTAAACTGCTGACTCGTTGCATTTATAACGTACTGACACACAGTGTTGGGGAAAGTTACTTTTAAAAGTAATGCATTACAATATTGCGTTACTCCCTAAAAAAGTAACTAATTATGTTACTTAG
>NW_015641300.1:809-1456 GCF_001515625.1 Sinocyclocheilus rhinocerous
CAGCGCACAACGCCTCTGCACTTCCGATTTCTCCCAATATGGGGACAGGAGACTTGTCAGTCAATAAATGGGAAAACGAAGTAACTGGCATTCATTTTTTGAAAAAGTAACTGATATTTTCTTGTAAATTAAAAAAGTAATGCGTTACTTGAAGTAATCTGATTACGTAACTCGCGTTACTTGTAATGAGTTACCCCCAACACTGGCTGGCACAAGGTTCAAATGATTTGCAATGCTTTGTCGCGTCCAGCGTAGATACGATGTGACAGCAAAAACATGGTGAGTGTAGAAAAGAAAAGTGGACACAGGAAAATAGACGATTCAAATGTGAATGGACTGAACAGTTTTGAGTGAGTGATATCTTTATGGAATACACGTGTTGGTTCGCAGTGAGTTCAGTTTTAACGTACAAGTTTGCTTTAATTTATTTTCAAGATCTGAGGTAAAATATCCATTGTTGCTTTCACTATGGCTATAAAGAACGCAAAATATTGAAAATCACATTAGACACTTAACATTGAATAAAGCACATAATCATTACCCAAGATTATCACGGTCATATGTTGTTCCTGCTGAGACATCGCAGATAATACAAAAAAACCTTCCTAAAATAGAATCCCATGTCGCTTATTGTCACGTGTCGCTGT
>NW_015641300.1:1957-2606 GCF_001515625.1 Sinocyclocheilus rhinocerous
GCGAAAAGTAATTGAGGAACCCTGCACTAGATGATTCGACCAGATCGCGAGACCACACACGCACACAATGATTGTTGGAACGATTTCACAGTGACACTTGATCTCACGAGATCATACTTGACTACATGAAAAACAAACACAGCACACATTGCTTTCCTCCTTTTTAATCCGTCAGGCTGATTGATGGGAAAGGGTCTGTTTGTTGCTGCCGTGTGTTTTGAGTTTAAGCTCTGTCAAGTTAATTCTTTATAGTCTTTTTTTCTTAAAATCAATTTTATACACCATTTTCATTTCTATAACGTGTGAATATATCCCCCATCATATTCTACAACAAAAACAGAGCGCCTTATCACTAGTTTTATTTGATTTCCCCGAGTCCTCTATTAGCGTCGCCAGCGTGGTTGCCGCCAATAATTGCTTACATTGCTAATACGCCATTCACACACAGTTTTACTCACGGTTACTTGCTTTAATGGTGGATGCGTGTCTACCTTTGAGTGCAGGTGAGGACACGTTTGAGCTGCATTCGGTGCAGGTCGAGCTTGAGGCCGTGGAGAAGCAGATCCGCGACCTGGTGGAGAGGCAGGCCCAGCTGAGAGCCGCACTGGAAACATCCCGGGCTGACACTCACAAGTCCGGGGTAAGTATA
>NW_015641301.1:0-955 GCF_001515625.1 Sinocyclocheilus rhinocerous
TACACCTCCAGAGAGCAGACGGTGTACTACGCTAAAGCTTTCTCCGAAGATCTGCCCAGAGGTAAACCATCAAACACAAACTCATCATGACGGGCAGAACGGCATTATGGGTGTGCTGTAAATGCGTCTCTGTTGGCAGCGGTGGAAATCCTTGCGGACATCATTCAGAACAGCACGCTGGGAGAGGCCGAGATCGAGCGCGAGCGTGGCGTCATTCTCCGAGAGATGCAGGAAGTGGAGACCAACCTGCAGGAAGTGGTCTTCGATTACCTGCATGCTACAGCCTATCAGGAAACACCTCTCGGGAGAACTATCCTGGGGCCTACGGAGAACATCAAGTACGTGTCACTCGTTTACAGTCCAGCTGTCCTCAGTTAAGACACCAAAGATGAACAGGGATAGAAAAAATGATAAATGATTAATCACAGTACATTAGGACAGTTTTCTGAAATGTTATGTTTAATGATGCTAGTGATTCTATCTGAATGTGCACTAATTTGCATACATTTTCAGAACATAAAGGCAGGTTAAAAATTCTTGTTTCATTTTGTTGATGTTAGTTTTTTTTTTTTAACTTAAATATTACTATTAAAGTTTTTTTTTCTAACTTAAATATTACTATTAAAGTTTATTTTATTATTATTATTTCAAATTAGTAATTTCAGTGCTTTAACAAACTTTTGTCTAGTTGCCAAGGTAAGATTTTTAATTTTCAAGTTTTTCATCTAATAATTGTATTTGTATAATTTCAATGAATAAAAATGTTTTTAATAGTTTTAGTGTTAGTATTTTAAGAACAGAGATCTGGTTTTTGTTGACATATTAGCTAAATGTTTTTACAGAGGGGGTTTTCGTGATTTTGTTAATTTTATTATTTTTTGTTTTATTTTAAATATCTCTATCCATCTATCTATCTAATTTATTTATTTACTTATTGATTTTCAGTTTTTGTTTT
>NW_015641302.1:0-900 GCF_001515625.1 Sinocyclocheilus rhinocerous
TCTGTCTGCCGGCCCCCTCCCGGGTGTCCGTTCTCCTCCTGAGCCGCCTCCCAAGTTCCCACCCGTGCCGCCCCCCCCTCCCTCTGTTGTTCTACGGCGCGAGGACGCGCCTTCCGGGAGGGGGTGATATGTCAGGATCATGGACCTGTTTTGTTATATTTTGCCCCTGTTTCTGTTCCTGTGTTCCCTTATTTGGTCATGTTCCTGTCCTCGTTTAGTTAATTAGTCATTCTGTGCACCTGTGTTTGGTAATTGTCCTGTGTTTATAAGTTCTTGTCTGTGCATTTCTCCTCGGTCGGGTCTACTTGTTGTGAACATCATCCTTGTGTGTGCTCTGTCCCTATTGGATCATTAAAAGACTCTTGTTCTCCTTGTCTCCTCGTTTCCTCGTGCCCGTGGTCCAGCGTATTGTGACACAAGGTCTGTTAGTCTGACTTTGCAGAAATGGGACTGGCAGGATTTCAGTTTGTCTACTGAAGAGTTTTTTTGTACATTTTAATAACACAAATTAGTGATTTAGTTTGAAAAGCTTTTAAAGTGCATGTATTGTTATTATTTTTAAGTTCCACAAATTTACAAATATCATTGATTTATGTAAAACAACTGAAGGTATTCCCGGGACACAGCGGTTGTGTTATGTCTGTTATGAAGTGAGGTCAAGTAGATAAAAATGCATGGCAAGGTCAGAGCCTTCAGGTCATGCGTAGTATTATTCATATACTCTTACAGAGCCTTTAGAGCTGTTGTATCCAAACATTTCCAAAGGTCTTCGGATATTAGAGATGGTCCTCAATGCAGAACACAAGATCCAGGGGGCATGGTTGGATCCACATATAGGGGGTGGAGATTGGTAGGTTTAGGGGTGGAGATGGGTGGTTTTAGGGATCAGGGGGTGGAGAC
>NW_015641303.1:0-478 GCF_001515625.1 Sinocyclocheilus rhinocerous
TAAAATATACTTTTATTCAGGTGCTGTTGACACTGAATGTAAATATTAACACTTTAAGCAAAGGTCTTACTGCCTTCTTCTTGAGGGCAAAATTTCTGCCGCTCAAGTCAAAAGAAAGTGGGAGAACCAAACAAAACAAGAATATAAAGTACGATTTTTTTTTTATTAGTTCACCCCAAAATTTTAATTCGTTCATGATTTGATCATGCTAATGTTTTTCCTTGTCATAGTAATGCAGTAATCTAATGAATGTAATTGACTGTCTTGATATTGTGCTTTTACATTTTTGTAGGATCTCAAATGTCCACAGACTGGTGTTTTTGCTGGTCTTGGAAACCAACGTAAAAGGTGCACTTGCGCCACCTACTGGTCGGGAGTGCGGAGCGCACATAGTTTAATAAGGGGAGAAAGAAATGAAAGGGGAGAAAAAACGAAATACTTCTATATTCTTTCTGTTATCTTTTTAAAATATGTAAAA
>NW_015641304.1:0-430 GCF_001515625.1 Sinocyclocheilus rhinocerous
TATAGATTGATTACAGATTACAGAGTATTTGGATACAAACACATGGAAATATAGAAGAAATTACAAAGTATACAGGTGGATACATTCAAAAATAAAAAGCATGCAAAAGCGTAAAAGCACACGACAATCAGAATCAGAAACAGAATGAGCTTTATTGCCAGGTATGTTTACACATACGAGGAATTTGTTTTCGAGACAGAAGCTTCCACAGTGTAACAGAATGACAGTGACAGAACAAAAAAACACAGATAATAAAAAATAAAAATAAATAAAAAATAGAACAAGTAAAATAAGGAATAAAAAAATATACAAATCGACAATTTGTTGGTTACAAATCGACATTGACCTGTTGGTTTTTTTGCTTTGTGTGTGTGTATGTGTTCAGGTATTTGTCTGATGTTTGTCTGATTGTTGGTCTGTTGCGTTTCTA
>NW_015641305.1:0-1549 GCF_001515625.1 Sinocyclocheilus rhinocerous
ATTCTGAATGTGAGGACACACGTTTTTGGAAACTTCAGTGGGGGGGACTCTGCCTACTTTAGCCATGGGACATCTCATCCAGCTGGGGTTATGATTTTGTTTTATAGGTTTCAAGGCTCAATTGTTGACCATAAAAGTGATACAAATGGGCATTGGTTAATGGTGACTGTGGAGATTGACGGTGTTAAATTCATCTTGGTATGTGTATATGGTTACAATAGTAAAGCCCTAAACAAACTATTTTATGCTGACCTATGTGTTAAGATTAACCAATGGAAGGTGACATATTCAACGGTTGAAGTTATCATAGGGGGGGATTTTAATTTGGTCCCAGACAACTCAGTTGACCGTCTTCCCTCTAGAGGGCACCATCACACTTTTGATGACATTTTCAATAACCTGGTTGCAAATACAAATTTGATTGACTGCTGGAGGTTAAAGAATTCAGGTGGTAGACAATACACATGGTTCAATGCATTTAACAATGGGCAGTGCTCCAGGTTGGACTATTGGCTTATTCCATTTAACTGGTTTGATAATATCTCTAAATGTGAAATCTCTACAGCGCCCCTAACAGACCATCGCTCAGTGACTCTGATCCTTACCATAAATAATAACAAGCCACCTCAAAACATAATTTGGAATTCAATAGTAATCTTTTGCTTAACAACGACTTCTGTGAAGAAGTTAAAATTCTTATTGTTGAGGTGACATCTTTAGATGCTTCACCATTAAATAAATGGGAGTGGTTTAAATTCAAAGTTAAAGAAGCAGCAATTAAAATGGGAAAATATTATTCTAAGCAAATGCGGGTTAAACAAAAGGAAATTGTTAATACTATTAACATTCTATGCTCTAAAGCTGTGTTGTCTTGTGAGGAAAAAGCCCAATTAGAAAATCTCAAAAATCAACTTGATAATTTATTCTTAGTTAAAGCTCGGGGTGCTTTTATTCGCTCTAGGGCTCGTTGGATCGAAGAGGGTGAGAAAAATTCTTCATACTTTTTTAATCTTGAGAAACAAAGGCAAACGAAAAAGAACAGGCAAATGAAAAAGAAAATTTCTAAATTAAGTATTAATGGTGCTGTTACAGAAGAATTAGATCTAATTAACAAGCCAGTTAGAGATTTTTACAGTAACTTATATTGTTCAAGATACTCTGAGGCTAGTTGCAAATCCTTTTTTCAGTCAATTCAAGGATGGATTGATTTAATTGAGGATGATTTAATAATTGAAGAGTTGGATAAAGCTATCAAGCAAATGGTCAAGGGTAAACCACCTGGCTTAGATGGCTTAACTGTCGATTTTTATGTCTTCATTTGGAAAGACATCCGTCAGCTTTTATTTGAAGCCCTTGGTGAATGTATCTTAAGACAAAATCTCTCTCCCACAATGAAGCGTGGTCTCATTACGTTGATCCCAAAGGCTGATAAAGATCCACTTTCGATTGAAAATTGGAGACCGATAACCCTTTTGTGTACGGATTACAAATTACTAGCTCTTGCATATGCCAATCGCCTGAACAGTGGCTTGACAAAGGTTATTAGTGA
>NW_015641306.1:0-197 GCF_001515625.1 Sinocyclocheilus rhinocerous
TTTGGATAAAAGCGTCTGCTAAATGCATAAATTATTATTATTAAACTTTTTAATTTTAAGCGTGATGAATGGAACATTGTTTTCATTCATTTATAATGGATGATTGAAGCACTTAAGTTACTAGAATACCGCTTGTTTATTTATTTATTTATTAAGGAAATCGGTTTGCATTGTTTTAGCAAGTAAATTAGATTGCT
>NW_015641306.1:258-558 GCF_001515625.1 Sinocyclocheilus rhinocerous
ACAACAATGTTCTACAACAACGTTACGTTATATCTCAAGGTTTTCTTTTAGTTGAAATCGTGTGCAAACACACACATATATATATATATATATATATATATAAGTAATTCTGATTTACCAGAACTTGCGTGTAAGTTTACAACACTAAATAAAACTTTGTTAGTACAAAATACTTGTAACGGGACCGACGAGACGTGAGGCGTGAGGATCCACGTGCAAGCTTTTATTAAGAGACGTGGTTTTAACAGGCATGGCTCAGACAATGGCAAATGGGTATATCGAAGGCAAGGCAAGAGATAA
>NW_015641307.1:0-646 GCF_001515625.1 Sinocyclocheilus rhinocerous
TGGCAAACAAACAAATGTGTTTAGCGCCACCCGCTGGACTGGAGTTGAAGCGTCGAGAGGAGGAAAATAACAAGGGGAAATTACATGCGTCTATAAGGTGTGCTGTTTTGTTTTCCTTTGAAAAAGCTGATCTGCACAAATAAATGATAAATAAATTATGGACTGGCATCAACACCAACAGTTTTAATGATTTGGGATTGGTAGAGAAAAATGAGAGAAGTCAAATATTTCAGTGAAAATCAGTTCCCTAGGGCACGTCAAATCGAAGGCAAGATACAGACAACTTTTTCTGGAAAATGATGAGCATTTTACCATTTTGACATCATGTGTAGAGGATCTTTTTGAAAAATATCAGTATATCAGTTCTGACAATTGTCCTGAATAAGAAGTTGTAAATTACTGTTTTGATGCTTGTTTGAACAAATTAAAAAGTCTGTTTTGAATCAGTCAAACCTTCTGATGGACATAACTGATGATAATGATAAACATCACAAAATGTATCAGTATTTTAGTGCTGATGTAATTTATTAATATGTCATTGATCCAGAGATGCCAGGGGGCTACAGATCAGCTGTACATACCACTCAGTCAATGATGCCACAACATTTAGGTAATGTTTTCCCACGTCTTTCTTTCTTTCTTTCTT
>NW_015641307.1:1255-2368 GCF_001515625.1 Sinocyclocheilus rhinocerous
ACATCCCAACTTTTTCTGATTTGGGGTTGCATATATGACTTTATTTCTCCCTTCTGTGGAACACAAACTGAGATTTTTAGAAAAATAATCGACCTCTGTGAGTCTATATAAAGCAAATAAATAGGACGCCAAAGTTGATTTGTGAAAAAACACACTAAAAAAACAACGTTAATCCATATGACCCCAGTTGATGAATCAGTGTGTTCTGAAGCAAATTGATATGCATATGTGAGAAAAATACTAGTATTTTAAACTTAAATTATAAACCATTGCTGTCAGTTGCATCGTAAAACTTGTGAGAGAAGTGATGCAAGCATAGAGGACTGCTACTTATTGCAAGTGTTTTGCTTCAGGACACATTGATTCATCAACTGGGGTCATATAGATAACCATCATGTTTGTTTTTGAAGCATTTCTGTTCATTAGAAAAAACAAAGTCATGAGTCTTTTTTCATTTTTGAGTGGAGTATCCCTTTAATTAAATATTTGTATGTGTACTGTATGTTTTTTTTTTACTTGCTCGGTTTTCAGATGACTTCAATTCAAATGGGCAAAATTGTACATCAAATAACAGTAAGTAATATTAATAACTCCATAATATTTATGAGGTTTTATATTTTATATAAACCTTTTTGTATAATTTTTTATATATATAAAATATCAAACCAACAGAAGTTCTTACAAACTGAAATTATATTACAGATTTCCAGTTAAATGTCCTCATGAAACTAGATAAAATAATTGGGAAGGGAGATAAAATAATTGGGAAAATAACAGGAAGAGCATTCTTTCTTGCTTCAGTGGCTACTGCAGACAAGAGAGGAAGACACAGGGCCAGAAAACCCAATCCCATCTATTGGTCAGTTACCTGACTTGCTCTCCTTTAAAGATAAGCTGAGGGTGGACGAAGAGCTCCAAAGAAAAACGGTTTAAAATTTGACATTCTTATTTGCAGCTGAACTGTTCTGTGTGTATGCATAGGATTTGACAATTCCATTTAAATTAAATTCAGGTTAAATACCTTTTATTGGCAATACAAATGGGATGAATACCTGTTTGTTCAAATGAAAAGTATACTTGTTCATCTCTAAAAACTTTACTTAAACCATTTAG
>NW_015641308.1:0-932 GCF_001515625.1 Sinocyclocheilus rhinocerous
ATATTATGTAAAACTTTTCCCAGCCAGTATTTATGACATTCATTATTGATGAGTGCGTGAACTAATTACCTTCAAGGTTTCGAACATATCAGTCACTTTCACTTTTGCTTCATTGAACATTTGATTTTTTAACTGCTCAATTGTTTCTGTTATTATTTTCTCCATCCTCTGCATGGCTCCTGTTCCTCTCACGTCTGCAGCTTCTGTAATAACCAACATTTAATATTCATTCATCATATTTCTATAGAGAAGCATCATGACACTAAAATGAAACACTTAACACCTATACCAAACATGTACTGTAATACTGTGCCCTCCACTAATATTAGCCCTTGGTAAAATGAGCAAAGAAAACTGTGAAAAAATGTCTTTATTGTTTAAACTTTTGCTCAAAATATTAACAAAAAAACTTGCCTCTCACTGAAAACAATTGCATACACAGCACAGTTTTATAAGATACTTAAAATCTTAAAACTAACAGATGGACAATACCAAAAATAATTGAATAGTCTGTCTTTCTGTATATTTTATTGGTGTCTTACTTATGTAGCCAGGTGTCATTTTCTTTTGAATGGTTGTTTGAATTGATGAGTAGATTTCCTTCTTGATCTCAACAATGTGTCTGCTGAGTGATGCCTTCACTTTGTATTCCTGTTCAGACGTGTTGATCAGATAAACAAAGAACATGCAAGAATGTTTGAACAATGTTGCAAATGTACATTCAACATGCAGGTAATAGGATTAGGGGTTTAGACTTTTTTGGACTCTGTTGTGACCCAAAACATTGTCTGTGCTTTTAAAAATTAGGTAGGTTTGTCATTTACAGGCAATTGTTGTTACGTGTTGTAAACTGTCTACCAGCAGGTTAATTATTAATAACCCTTTTACCTATGACTCTCATTTGGCTGTATAGTTATTTATCTAAACTATGC
>NW_015641309.1:0-474 GCF_001515625.1 Sinocyclocheilus rhinocerous
AATACATAAATGGCTATCTTCACATTGATTATACTTGAATCATTTCTATTTTGATTAATTAAACTCTTCTTCATTCCTTGGCCGTGACAGGGTAGGACGAGGATTCACAGACGGCCTCCTTAGCCGTGACAGGACAGGCAGAGAGTTCACAAACGGCCTCCATAGCCGTGACAGGGTAGGACAAGGATTCACAGATGGCCTCGCCGTGGAGCATAGGACAAACAGGAAGTTCACAGGTGGGTACTACTGACACCTCTGGAGGTTCTGCAGCGGGTGCCGCTACCTCTGGAGGTTCTACAGTAGTGCCCTCAGGATACAGGAAGAGCTCGGCAAAGGTTCCTTCGACCTTGACATGACAGGTTGAAAGTGCGTTTCTGGGCGCCACCACCACGCAAGGAGCTGAAGCGAGCACCGCCGCTTCGGGAGGTTCTGCAGCATGCGCCGCCACCTCTGGAGAAACTGCAGCGGGCACCA
>NW_015641309.1:622-1110 GCF_001515625.1 Sinocyclocheilus rhinocerous
GGAGGTGTATGCAGCCCAAACACAACAAAAAGCGATCCCCATCAGGAGAAACACTTCAGACAGGGGAATTAGTTCAGGAACAGAAGGGTTAGAGTGAGTGGGTTTGGGGATACCAGCTGTGCGTGCAGACACCAGTGGTATATCCCTCACACTAGATACCAGACTGGGATACCGAAAGACTGACGGTATCTCGGTATCTGATGATCTGGGTGCAACAGACAGGACATGACAAGACTCCTGACGATCAGCTGTGTCCTGACGAGACTCAGGATGATCAGCTGTGACGTGACGTGACTCAGGATGATCAGCTGTGACGTGACGTGACTCAGGATGATCAGCTGTGACGTGACGTGACTCTGGAAGATCAGCTGTGACGTGACTGGACTCTGGAAGATCAGCTGAGACGTGACTCTGGAAGATCAGCTGTGACGTGACTCTGGATAATCAGCTGTGACTTGACGTGACTCTGGATGATCAGCTGTGACTTG
>NW_015641310.1:0-1338 GCF_001515625.1 Sinocyclocheilus rhinocerous
GGGTAATCATGAATCACTGACTCACTAGATTTGTTTAAAAAAAAAACTGTTCATTCATAAACGAAACACCGCTGTGTTTGAATGGAGATGTGCAGCAGCTCCGCTGTGTCTTTGTTTTAAACTATTTTCGACTACGAAATAGGGCAAAATCAGACAATAGTGTTATAAGTCAGACAATGTAAGTCACTTAATATTAACTTCTTGTTTATTGAATTGTATTGTATTAAATCAGTATCACATTTACAAACTCCCTTAAAAATCATTAAAAGCTGTCACTCATCGTAGTTCATCGCGAGCTCACATTTATAATCAACGAAGCTCTTCTTAGTTCGTCACTGCGGTCACTTAGGTCACTCATTTCTTCATCTCGATCTCACATTTATAATCAACGAAGCTCTCTAAACTGCGCAATGAATCTCTTATTTACACCCTGTCTACACTTTGCTTATGAAAGGATTTGTGAGATATGCCTGTGATACATTACTCAACGCTGCAAAAACACGTAGAAATCGTTGAAGCTCCCCTGAGCGCAATCACAAGCATGATGATGATCGGGTCAGTCGCACTGGTGCTCCTAAAAACATTTTCCTAGTCGCACGCAGTAGTTTTCAGTCGCAAATGCGACTGAAATGGTCGCACTGTAGAGCCCTGACCGGACTACGCATGACACGAGTTGGCACAGATTAAAAACTTTTTCAAACCATCCTCTGCTCTGCGATGTTTCGTTAGATAGGCTGGAAAATGTTGAAACCGAGTCTGACCACCAGATGTCGCTAATGCGCACTGTGTTAAAAAGCTTTGAGTAATGAACCGTTTTTCGGCACAATTTGATGAAAGCCTCAAACGGTTCAGAAAGCCTCGGTTTCCCATCACTAGCAATCTCAGCGCCATCAAAGTAAAAGTCCCGACGCGCCTCGAACACATCGGCCAAACAGAAAAACTTATCGGCCGATGCCGATATTTGAAAAATGCCAAATATCGGCCGATATATCGGTCGACCACTAGTTATAATATGTCAGACTAAGGCTGTGCAATATTGAAGAAAAATGTGATATGCGATACCTTGTTAAAAAATGCGATATTCGATATGCGATAGCAATACGATATTGCTTAAAGTGTGTAAAATCAATTTAAATGATATTTTAAAATATTTAAAAATGAAAATTATATAACCAATTTGTTTCACATTCTTTCTTGGAAAATAAAGAATCACTATAACTTCTGAAAGTGACCAGCAGTAATTTAGCATTACTTAAAAAGTAATGTCACAAATCAGAAAATTCTGAAAGTGAATTTAGCATTACTTAAAAAGTAATGTCACAAATCAGAAAATGTAAT
>NW_015641311.1:0-547 GCF_001515625.1 Sinocyclocheilus rhinocerous
AGCTGGAATGTTAGGTTTAATAATTCTGGATTATATATCTGCAAGCTTTGCATGCTTTTTTACACCATTGTCAGAGTTAAAATTAAAAAAATAAAATGTATAACTACATTTTAATATAATATATAACATGTATAATATAGAGTTTTAACATAAATAAATGATAATATAATAAAATACTATTTATTTATAATTCCCCCCCCAATAAATGATAATATAATAAAATACTATTTATTTATAATCCCCCCCCCACACAGCTTGGAGGTACAGTCGGAGATATTGAGAGTATGCCTTTCATTGAAGCTTTTAGACAGTTTCAGTTTAAAGTGAAACGAGAGAATTTTTGTAACATCCATGTCAGTCTGGTACCTCAGGTAGGAAACAATCACTTTTATTGTTTTGTTTTTTTAACTAATAGCTATATTTAAACATTTGTAGTTAAAAAAAAAAAACTTGTATGGTCTTTTGGATGTGTTTTCAGCCCAATTCAACAGGAGAACAGAAAACCAAACCTACACAGAACAGTGTTCGGGAGCTTCGTGGACTTGGC
>NW_015641312.1:0-836 GCF_001515625.1 Sinocyclocheilus rhinocerous
ATGAATCGCAATTCTGTCTTCTAACAATTCTAATGGATTCACAAGATTCAAAATCATTGTTCTAAAGCAGCGGTTCTTAAAACTATTCCTCGCATCCCCCTGCTCTGCACACGCTCTTCATCTCTTTCTCTCTCTCTCTCTCTCTCATTCAGCTCAGCTCCAACAATGAACTGTTACAATTATACACTTATTTTCACATAGCTATGAGAAGCGTTATACATGGACACGCGTGCAGTTGCCATACTATATTAAAGCTTTAATCAGGATAAAACCGTATATTAAAAGCTAACATAAGCAGTAGCATTTACAAATAACAGCATATCTAAAAGTATGAGACAACAACAAACAAAAAACATAGGCCTACCATTAAAAGCCGTGCTTGCACAGGTTCTGCACGATCCTCTTCAGTGATTGCACAGGTTCTGCGCGATCCTCTTCACTAATATCCTCTGCTTCTCAATTGGGCTTAAATTGCTAAGCAATATACTCTCAAAAAAATGTATCGGTCTAAATTTACATTTTATGTAATTCAATTGCATAACAATTTTCCATCCATTTAGATTACATAGTTTCAACATAAACAAATCAATGAACTTAATGTGATTCATATGCATCAGTCATACGTGAATGAAACTTTAAGTTGATTTATGTAATAATTCACAGCAAAGTCCCCACACTGCTCAGTGTTCATGTGTTTCCACACTACAGAGTGTTAAAGTAGAATTGAAGCAGTGCTGGAGTTAAGAAAATAATTAAGTTCTGATTGATCATTAGTGATGAACAGCTGATTATAACCAGCAGAATCACTGAAGAAAAGAGAAACACAAGAACTACAA
>NW_015641313.1:0-1291 GCF_001515625.1 Sinocyclocheilus rhinocerous
ATTCGGGGAAACATCATGGCCGTATAATGTTGCTTACCTAAATCAAATTTTTTTTTCTACTGCAGTATGCATCTATACAGTTCTGTGAGTTACTTTGTGTGTGCTGTCTCTCTCACACACTCACTCAGGCTGTGCAAGCCTCATCTGGCACGATATAAATACATTATCAGTCACCGTTTCCATTGAATGCAATTAAAATTAGAATAATTCTCACATCTGGCACGATAAATACATTATCAGTCGCCGTTTACATTGAATGCAATTAAAATTAGAATCATTCTCACGCGAAACAACATGTTTACACGCGACTGTGAGTGTGCGCGTGGCTGTGACGTCATTGCCGGTGCCGCTGGCAATAAAAGAATCGGCTCGTGATACTGACCGGCCGGTCACCGATCCGGGACGGTCATGCGAAAAATCGGCCGATTCCAATCACTGGCCGGTCAATCGGTGCAATCTCTAACACAGATTACTGTGAATTTCAAGTAGTGTTATCTTAATATCACTGCTATAATGTGATATATCAGGGGTGGCGAACGTCGGTCCTGGAGAGCCGCAGCCCTGCAGAGTTTTGCTTCAACCCTAATCACACACACCTGAACAAGCTAATCAAGGTCTGAAGGGTTACTAGGAAGCTACAGGCAGGGGAGTTTTTATTAGGGTTGGAGCTGAGCTCTGCAGCATTGCGGCTCTCCAGGACCGGAGTTCGCCACCCCTGTGATATATAAATGAGCAGTACCTCATCTTCATTGTTGACCTTTTGGTAGGTCAGGTTGGTAACTGTGATTTCATTATTGGCGACCTTCCTGATCTCATGCTCAGGTCTCTTGTTTGGTTTTCCCGTGTAGAGAAGATCTCGAAGAGTTTCATTGTAGATCTCCACAAAGCTGGCAGTGAAGGCGTACTAAAAATACCAACACAGAAACAGTCTATTAATAAACAAACCATGAGGAGGCCAAAAACAATACAACTCCATGGATGCCCTGAAGGAAAAAGCAAAAAACAATACCACTCCGTGGATGCCCTGAAGGAAAAAACAAAACAACAATAACTACTACTATCAAAACATATTTAACCTCATTTGAACAACAAATATTTCATATGAAACTTCTACGTCGCCCTTACCTGCCACCCTTGCTCTTGGAGTGCTTTGGCAGACTTGAAGATCTGCTGGACAGCACGTGGAATGACTCCCCACGAGTTCTCCAGATCACCCCCCTCCATAGTAAAGGTCTTCCCGCTGCCGGTTTGGCCATAAGCAAAGCAACAAACGTTGTACCCATCCAGAGCA
>NW_015641314.1:0-1307 GCF_001515625.1 Sinocyclocheilus rhinocerous
ATGGTCAGATGCAAGTGGCATACAAAATTAGAAACATTTCAGGAATTTTGAAGTCGTCATCTGATTGGTTGAAATCTACTGGATTTCCGGGAGACGTTTGTGTCGCATTCTTTAACGTTCCGCCTGGAAACAAATATGCCGTGACGCCAAACCCCCTCATGTTAAAAGAAAGCCGTCGTGTTTACAACTGTGAAAATGAGCGCTTATCAGGATCAACTAAACGCTGGATTTTCAAAAGTATGTGAAATATTTAAAGTTTGCGGCATAGACTCTTTAAAATATGTACAAGAGCTTTACACACCGGTCTGTTTTTGTGGGGTCATTTCCACACCCTTAGACATGACACAGTTCAAAACGAAACATGATTAGTTGCTTTACCTGTAAGTGACATGGCCTCTTGGTTCCCAGACCTTCTGCCATTAGTCTGAAGGTCTGGCTAAGTAAGACTAGGCTTCAAATGCACAGAAGACGCTAATAAATTACATTTTAAAATCTATTCAAATAGAAAGCAGTTATTTTAAATAGTAAAATTATTTCACAATATTACTGCTTTTGCTGCACTTTGGATCAAATAAAAGCAGGCTTGGTGAACAGAAGAGACTTCTTTAAAAAAACATTGAACTTAATGTTCAAAAACTTTTGACTGGTAGTGTATTTAAATAAAAAATACATAAAAAAATATGTATTTTAAATACATGTATCTGAAATACTGCCCATACTGTCAGTGATTATGGAAATCTGCTCATTGTTTGCATGCAGAAACTATTAGTGCAGTACAGTGTACTGTAGAGAGCTTCATTGATTATAATGGAGCATTGTGATATCACGATGAACTAAGATTAATGACAGCTTAATGAGCACAATTTGTTATCATGACCATCATTCCACTTTACAGTGTTGTGTTCACTCCAGATATTAAGAGAAAAGGGAGATCTTGTGCTATTTTACTGCTCTCTATATAGAGAGGATCAACAGATTGTAAAACCTTTACCCTTCTCCACTGCCTTTCATTTGTTAAACAAACATAATTAGTTCAATTATCTTTCCCATCATGGAATGAAGTTACTTTTAAGTGACTTAGTTAAGTAGTCTCAAGTTGATTTTATATGATTCTCTAATAGGTTTAATTCACTCTGTTTCATTTATTTTTGTGTCACATCACCGAGATTATATTAGCTCGCTACCTAACATGTATTAGCATAGTAAATGAAAAGAACTAAAAACTCCTGGAGTAAAGCGGCAAAATGTCCTTTCTACCCTTCCCCGCAGTCCAACACGTTCTCACTCCCAACTCGTCACATATTGAT
>NW_015641315.1:0-919 GCF_001515625.1 Sinocyclocheilus rhinocerous
TTAATTGCTCGCAGGTAAGTACATTCACCATATCCAGTGACACTTCCATCCGCAAAATGGTGGAGTTCATACATTGTGGCCTCGCCGAAATTTGAAGCTAAGAAGTCTCTCTTGATCTCCATTTCAGCTAGATTGGGTAAATTTCTGATCCAGGACTCCCACCGAGGTCTCAAGTTCTCTGGAACTTCCTCATCCCAACTAACCTTCAATTTGCCCATTTCCTGGAGTATTTGTTTACCCAAAAGAACAAATGGTGCCATAAACCCTAGGGGGTCATACACAGAGGCCACGGTAGAAAGCACACCCCTAGGAGGTCATACACAGAGGCCACGGTAGAAAGCACACCCCTTCTTGTTAGAGGATTGGGTTTTACTTGAACTCTGAATTTAAAAGAGTCAAATGTAATGCACCACTCTACTCCAAGAGCTCTTTCCATCTGAGGTAAACTCAAAGCCATATCCAGAACTTTGACTGTGGCACGTTCTTTTTCTGGGATGGATGCCATCACTCTTTCACTGTTAGAAACAAACTTGTGGAGTCTTAACCTGCCAGTGAAGCAAAATTCTCTTGATTCTTTAATAAGCTGGATGGCTTCTGTCTCAGCTTGAACGCTTATTAGACCATCATCTACATAGAAATTTTCAATTTTAGCAGTAAAGATATACATGAGCTGAGCACATTTGTGCCATCCACTTCTGCCATCCACATCTGGCAGAAACACAATCTAGAGTCTGTAGATCTGCAGAGAGTCAAAGACCGGCACAAAACCAGCATGAAGAACAAACATGAGAAATTATTTGAGGGAATCAAACTCCAAGATAATGAAATATTCGTGAATATGATCTACACACAGCTCTACATCATAGTGGGAGACAGTGAAGGAGTGAATGAAGAACATGAGGTTTTACAGATGGAGAAA
>NW_015641316.1:0-204 GCF_001515625.1 Sinocyclocheilus rhinocerous
ATGACGAAGCAGATATCGTCCTCTTTTGGAAGACCAAACTAAGTATTTTCGCTTTCACAATGAATCACACAGCATCTTCACGACATGGAACAAAACTACAGCGAGAATAAAAGTTACACCTATCTTTGCGTGAACATTTGGGCGGTGGTATGCAAATCTTCCCACATCGTGACGTAGACATGTGGGGCGTGTTAGAACGAGCCG
>NW_015641316.1:378-580 GCF_001515625.1 Sinocyclocheilus rhinocerous
ACAATAATAATAATAATAATAATAATAATAATAATATCACTTCTGTTATTTATATTTTTAAATTTATTTTCAACAATGTGTACTTCTAATTATCATTTGTTTTCAATAATGTTTTTATATTTTTTTTCTTCGAACAATAATAACAACAACAACAATAATAATAATAATAATAATAATAACAATATTAATACTTCTTATTCTT
>NW_015641317.1:0-687 GCF_001515625.1 Sinocyclocheilus rhinocerous
AGTGTTAATATTATACCTTGGAAAAATCATTTTATTTATTCTACATTTTAGAGTTTGGGAATGTCTACTAAATTTAAACTTATTTTTTTGGCCTCATTCGATAGCAGCTCCACTCAAGTACATGAGCTGTCCGTGGTTCTGAATTTGTGTTCCAACTGCAGAACAATTCCAAAAAACAATTTTAAACTGTTTATTTAGACCAATACTCTTTTATACTTCTATAATGAGACATTTCATTCCCAAAGCACTGAGACAAAAGTTACAATTAAAAAGGCATTCGTGATTCCACAGCTTGACCTAAATCTTTCAAACTGCATCACAGGAACCCTTAAAATAATGACCTTAAAGTGCACAACTATTTCAATGTAAACTTTGTTCTCATCCTCCCGACCGTTATTCTCAGGATATCAGATGGGAAGATCTGTTCCATGTCTTCATACTGACAGATCAACACAGAGTCATTCCATTAACCAGATCTGTTCTCTTCATACTGACAGATCAACACAGAGTTATTCCATTAACCAAGAATGTGACTCGACAGTAAACGCTTGTAAACAAGCAAACATAATTTGGGTGACTCTAACATCTGCAGTCTGTTAGAGAGCAGTACACACAGGATATTCCCTTGTAATTTTGTTAAGAGGTTCCTGGGGTGGAAACATTGCATTAGAATCAATCGGGAATCAT
>NW_015641318.1:0-207 GCF_001515625.1 Sinocyclocheilus rhinocerous
TGTTAACTGACTTGGAGGCAGTCACATCTGGCTGTAGATGTTCTGTCTGATGTGTTATTGATTGTGGTTTATTTTAAAGTATTCGCTATTTCAGTTGTTTTATGTTACTATATTTTGTACCTGTATGTATGTATGTATGGTTGTACTGCTGCCTATCTTGGCCAGGACACTCTTGAAAAAGAGATTTTTAATCTCAATGAGTTTCTT
>NW_015641318.1:399-506 GCF_001515625.1 Sinocyclocheilus rhinocerous
AGTATTAATGCATTAGAGCATGTAGTAAGGATCAAAATCGTAAAGGGACATTAATTTGCCAAGCAGAATCAGAAGCTCATGTAATTTGTGCACAAGAGTTTTATTAA
>NW_015641319.1:0-606 GCF_001515625.1 Sinocyclocheilus rhinocerous
TCATGTTAACACAATTTTTGTTGAAAAAGTGTTTATTTAAAATATCTGCATTATCATGCTTGTTGTTGGCCAGTAACTCTCATTTAAAGGGATAGTTCACCCAAAAATAAAAATTCTGTCATTAATTACTCATGCTCATGTCGTTCCAAACCCGTAAGACAAATTATGATATTTTTGATGAAATCTGAGAGCTTTCTGACGCTGCATAGACAGCAAAGCAACTGACACGTTCAAGGCACTGAAAGGTAGTAAAGACATCGTTAAAATAGTCAATGTGACTTCAGTGGTTCAACCGTAATTTTTTAAACCTATGAGAATAGCTTTTGTGCGCAAAGACAACAAAAATAATGACTTTATTCAACAGTTTCTTCTCTTCGGTGTCAGTCTTCGACACGAGTACCATGACGCATTAATATTTAAAAACACTAAAAATTTAATTACAAATCTGAGTACTAAATATAACCTCTAGTGAATGTCAAAATGAATATAATTTTTCATACTGTACAACGTTATTTACTTTTAGCATTTGAAATATTATTTCTAGTGTGTATCAAGACAGTAAATATTGTAAATACAAGTTATATTTATTAAAACAAGTCCCAAAAG
>NW_015641320.1:0-523 GCF_001515625.1 Sinocyclocheilus rhinocerous
GTATTTGCAGCGCATTTCTGTATTTGGTTGTGTTGCGAGTATTTGTAGCGCGTTTCTGTATTTGGTTGTGTTGTGAGTATTTGCAACTAGTGTTGCTTTCGTCAACGAAAATTATGACTAAATATCGTCGTCAACGAACCTTTATTACGTGATAAAACGAGACGAGACGAGAATGCTGGTCATGTGACGATGACTATAATTAAATGTATAATGCAATATCGTTGACGAATAAAAACGAGACTAAATGTGGTTTACAAAATAAAAACTATGCTAAAATGTCTCTTAATTTTCGTTGACCAAAACGAGACGAAACGAAATGTTATAACGTTATTTCGTCTCGTTTAGTCGCGTTATTATTATTATTATTTTGCAGTATTTCTCACTTCAGGGGCTGCATCAGGTCACACTGCGCAGACGCAGGCGACGTCACTTACTCATGCCCCACTCGCGGCATTATTTAACTGCGCTAGTGTGTGAACGAATCTTTAATGTGACTCGGGAAGAACGAGTCGTCGACATCCTA
>NW_015641321.1:0-538 GCF_001515625.1 Sinocyclocheilus rhinocerous
TGATTCACTCATTTACACAGTCAAATGCTTTGTTCCTGAATGAATGAGCGGTTTGAACGAATCTGTTGAAGCTCAATGATTCACTCATTTGTCAGTCACTTGCTGTCACCTACTGGCGGTTTTAATTTTACATTTCGACTATTTTTTTTATGTTTTAAAATCATTTCAAATAACAGTGTTCAACGTTTTATGTTAAAAACAAAACATTATTTATTCAACTGTAACTGCAGGTTAAATGCATCCATGTCCCCTCTGAGATACATTCAGTTGTGTAAATACATCTAAATATCACTTCAGATGCAGATTCCAGAAATGTTTTCTTATGTTGGAATGAAAGACACTAAGTATCGGATTTTTTACTTTCAATACTTAAGTACATTTAAGATTTAAAAAATACTTTTCGTACTTAAGTACAATAAATATCATGCTAAATGGAAGAAAGAGTTAAAACGGAACACAATCTTGCTACTCAAGCTGTGTATGAATTTTTTTTAAATATATATATTTATTTGCTCCTTTTCCATTTTGCATTTACTTG
>NW_015641322.1:0-6327 GCF_001515625.1 Sinocyclocheilus rhinocerous
AACCCCAAAGATCATGCATGATTCTACGCAGACGCTACAGTATGTCTGTCTGTCTGTCATCCATTCATCCCTTTCTGTCTATCTAATCTTTCCGTTTAAACTCTCTTCAGGTCCTGAGGACACTGTCCAAGCCTCTGCTTCAGCACGCAATGCCCTTCATCTACCCGTCTCAAAATTGAACAAATTTCACTACAAGATTAAAGGTAATTCCCTTAATGTCATTTTTGTTTGCATATTACAATATTTTACACATTGTGTTTTTTTCCTTCTGCTGTTGAAAGTTAAGTAAAAAATTTTATTATTTTATTGGTTTTAGTTATTGTTATATATCACCTTCACCTTATTAACTAATGTAATCAAAAAGAAAGGGAAAATGGTACAACATTACAGGATCAAAGGACTTGTATACTGTTTCCAAGGATCTGTACACACATCAGGCAAAATAATGTTACTGTTTCAAAGGATCTGTACACACATCAGGCAAAAAGAATGTAGTTTGCAAAACGAAAAACATCTAGATGAGATTAATTGTCAGTCATCATCTATAGTTTGGGGCCATATGTACACTGAACTGTTCATCAAACAGTGCTTACCCCACAGTTTTTGCAATGTACCATTAAACTGCATTTTTATACTTAAAATACATTGGAAGATTGTCTTGGTCTTTTTAACTATTAACACACAATAAGAAATGTATATATGTAACACATGTGAATGTCAGATTTATTTCTATCATTCTACATCTATATGCCTTTAATTTTCAATCCATACATCCATCCATCCATGCATACATACATACATCAAGCATTGTGTGTTTGAAGCCTCAGTCCTTTTCAAATAGTAATATAATTATGTCTTTGCTCTCTTCCTAATAGACTGCCCAGTGCATTTAAACAAAGAAGACTTTCCATTTGTAAAAATCATGGGAACGAGAATATCAAAAAATGTAAGTAACATTGAATTTATTTTATTCAGCTTTAATTAGAATTTCTGTGAGACAGTTTCAGACAGCTTTGGGATTTAAAAAAATAAAGAATTTAAATTTAGAAAAAAAAGTTAATGTCATTTGCTTAATTTCAGGGGGGAAAAGAGACAAAGGTGCGCTGGCAGCCTTGCTCTGGCTGGTATGTACTTTTTATATTGATATTGATTTATACTGAAAAAAGCTTAGCATGCAAAGTTTTCTAGTTAAGCTGTAAATAAAACTGTTTTACACAAGTTTGTGTGAACTTTATTCTCTTTATCTTATATTATGCTACTTAAATGCAGTTTTACTTGCATCTTGTTTTTTTTAATGTCTCTTAGTGTGAAAATAATTTACTTAAAATTTATTTTGTTTTCCAGTGGAGTAAAGTGGAAGGACACGTGGGAGCCTTATGAACTTTTTCATTCAGTTGAATAAATTGAAGTGTTTTTGTTGTATTTTTTTTTTTTTCAAAAGCTTAATGCACTAAAACATTAAAGAAGATTTTAAATTGTTTTACTGTATTTCTATAAAGACGCTTAAAGATATTGTTGAACTGTATTGATTTGTCTGTGTCTATCCGCCATGTGCAATCATGTTTATCTTGTATTATAAGTTCATTTGTCCCACCTGCTGTTCTTCATTACCCTCCTCAATTCTTTTCCTATGTTTCTCCCCATGTTCTCTCTCCTCAGTTTGTTGTGTCTAGTAACCTCCTTTGTGGTTCCCCTGCAGGAGTCCTGACCCATGTTATTTTTGCCAGCCCTGCCTGCCTGTGTGCCTGAAATGTTTGAGAGGACTATTTTCCATCATTGTGGAGGTTTTTGCTGAGGTTTTGTCATTGTTCAATAAAGCTCAAGTACATTCACTCTGCATATGAGTGTCCTCGCCTCATCCCTACCCACATTTATCATGGACCTGTGCTAGTTGAAATATGAAGCAGTTTATATTCATATATATATACATACACATAGGGTTGTCAAGCGATTTACAATTTTAATTTAATTAATTACATGATGTGGCGATTAATCACAATTTAATCACATACATTTTTGCTGAAAAATTACCCCCGAATCATTTTTGTGTAAAGCATCAAATAGACATTGCAAAAAGTAGCTTGAGAATGAAATATTTTATTACTTTTTTGGACCATGAGGTTGAGTAAATAATTACTGAATTTTCATTTTTGGGTGAACCATACCTTTAATTTCTTTTTTAAATAATATGATAAATGGCAAATATATATACGAAACTACAACTGCCATTTGATAGCGGTAAATGTCTTAATAATTAAGTCGTTCATTCATTCATTCGATTCATTCAAACGGCTGATTCATTCAGAAGTGAAGTAAATGGTTCTCTTCAAGCTTGTTGTACTTGAAGCGGCACTACACAGCCCGATCGGTGTATAACATCAAAGTACAAAAGTACCGCGAGAGCGAATAGAGAGCAGACAGCTCCGTATGCTTTTGAATAGCTCTGGCTGTACTTTATTTTCATACACTGATGAGTCAGTGCAGAGTCGCTTCAAGTCCAACAAGTCTTTTATAAATGGTCCGCTGAATCATTGATTTCAATTGATTCGTTCAAAACTTTTATCACTTTTAATTCAAAGTTATTAACAATGTAATTTCTTACAGATAGCATAATAGTTGAAAGCACTGGAGGATTCCGTTTTTGTTTTTTTTAAGTAGTGTGGTTGGGGAAAGGGGAAATTTCCTTACATGGGCATTTTAGTGTACACACACAATTCTTTAACATTTTTCCACTGGAAGGGCCACCACAGAGGACATGTATCAACCATAAGGGCGTTCAAGACGGTACATTTCTCAAATTTCTCCGGTACAAATCTCAAAATCTCTAAACAATTCATACAAACAACAGCATGCAATTGTTCACCTGCTAAAGACTGCAACTTTCCCTAATACTAAATCCAAGTATTTATGTCAATGAACATGTCTGTAACACATTACGTCCTTGTCCTTGAGTCTGGGTAAACCCAAATACCTGTAGCACACGGTTGTCTCCAAGATGTTTTCTAAAAAAAAGTTCTGGTAAACATTATAAAGTCAGTGTTATTTACAATCTTTGAGTCCAAAAGTTTGTGCACCTCTTGATGGAAATAACATCATAACATAACATTTATGGCTGCCCACTACTCCGTGTGTGTATGTTCACTACTCCTAATGTGTGTGCACTAACTGGATGGGTTAAATGCAGAGGGCAAATCTTGAGTATGGTTTACCATACTTAGCCTTCAAAAGTCACTTTCACATTCACATTTATTTTCATCAGAAGCTGCATGAATATTTGGTCAAGATCTTGTATTGACAATGCAAAAGTTGAGCACTCTGTAAAGTCTCTTCCAGCACATTCCAAAGACTTTCACTGAGGCTAAGGTCAGAAGTCAGAGGTGTTAATTCATGTGTGAAAATGATTCTTCATGCTCCTTTCCAAAAAAACAAGTTGAGCCTGATGAATCTTGACATTGTCATCCTGGAATATGGCCATGATACCTCTTCCTACATGTTTACGAAATGAAAAGCTACACACTTCACCTTTTAGGGTTAAATGAACATTCGCCAAACATATAACATGCTAGAAACATAATAATCACTGTAATAATGATCCATTCATAGATTCTTAAGTATTTGCCTAAAATCCAAACAGCGACTTTTTTTATGACTGGGCAGCGTAATTTTTTTACTACTCAATACCATTTTTTGAAGGACTTGGTTTTGTCTCTGTCTCAACCACATTTGACATGTCTCGATCTCAGACTAAGATAACTCGGGATTTTGTTTCAAGACCACAACTGCAGGAATATGACCAAATTGGTGATGCATTGTCTGATTTATTTGCTAACATCATTAATACGACTGTTTTTTTGTTTTTTTTATGCAATGTTTTAGGCATTTGTAAAAACCAATTCATATGCAGCTTCTGTGCCACCTCTGCAGTGCAAAGACTAATTTCGGTGTTAGTGATTTCATTTGGTGCAGCTCAGTGTTTTATTATTCTAATTGTATTTATTGATTAAAAATAAGAAATTTCTCAAGCAAATGTGGATCTTTCAGATGAATTTGAGGAGTACTGGTCTGGTCTTGGTCTTGACTTGGTCCCAACACTCAAAAGTCTTTGTCTTGTTTTGGTCTCAACACACATTGGTCTTAGTCTTGGATTTGGTGGTTTTGTGTAACACTATAACTAGTTCATACAGTAATTTAGTTGTCTTAATATCTAAACACTTACACTGACACCATGGATAAGTTGTTTATTTTGACATTAATTATTACATTGCATTGTCATTTAATTGAAGTGTTTATCATTGAAATAGCCTATCATACATGCAAGGATTGGCGTTTGACACGGATGAGAATGAAGTCGGCGATTGATTGTGATTAGTTCATCCTCACTGGCGATGGAAAAAGTAACAGAAATCACGTGACTCGTGCCAATTTACTGATATGGCTCGTTCAATGCCTTAAAGCATTTTAAAGCTTTATGTCACAATATTTTACATATTACAAACATTGTGATGATCGTTTATTTGTTCGTGATAGTAGTTTATTAAGTTGAACTGAACTTAAGCTTCTGTCATCAAAACAATTCCTTGTTTGTCATTCATTCATTCATATTCCTCACGTGTCACGTAACAAAAGGAATAACGGATTCGGATCAGTAGACTTTAAATGCTATGTATTCTAGAAGATTCTGTTTAATAGGTGTGTTGAAGCAGCCCTGCGCAGACCGATTGGTGAATGATATCAATAATAAACGATCATGATCATGAACGAATTGTTGCGCATGCGTAGTCACCAAAACAAACAATCAATCGGAAAGCTCGTTACAACAGACTACTTTGGTTACAGTCATATAAACGATTATGGCACACACACGTTCTCTAATAGCTTCTATTATAAAAGTATAACACTAATTATTGTAAAGTAAAAAATATAGCTGTTTTCTTAATGAATACACAAACAAGAAAATAAGATCACTTTTTTATTATTTTACACTGATTAACATGATTTTTGTTGTGAATAACTTCTATTTAATGCAAAATAGAAAAATGTCTCAAAATACTACCCTTACAACCCTCAATCCCAGCAAGCCACTGTAGGATGTGTCTGTAAAACCCATCAGGAAAAAAAAAATATGTCAGTAATAAAAAAAAAAATTCTACTCCACCCCATTTTTTCATCTCCCATGGTTTAATCAGGCAAGCACACATGCAGACAGAGAAGGAAAGACAAAAAAAAAAAGTGATGAGACAGATGGAGAAAGAGAAGTGGAATAATAGAGCGAGAGAAACAAACAACATGCAGGGTATTTAATATCTACAGCAGAAGCATATCATCTTCATCATCAGTACTGCTTGAGTAAAGGGCTTCCAAGTGTTCTGGCCAGCTGGAATATTCACATTCTTCACCAGTAATATGTTCAGTTATGGTGTCAATTGCCTGATAACTTGTTTTTACAGTCTCCTGGTGAGCTCTTAGCTGATGTAATTTTCTCTTTAACAAACACTGAAGTCCTTGAATCCCATCATCTGGAAGACTCCAGGGGTTAACTATAAAAACAAACACACAATAAATAAATGAAAAGTTAATTTCATGTGGGATCATGAGATTACAAAGACATGGTTTAAATTTTATATATATAAAAATGTTAGGTTCTTACCACCGAAGATGATGGTATCAAGCAAACTATTCAGTTTGTGTTCCTGACTTCTTAGATAAAGCCAGTGCTGCTTTGCCTCTTGAACAACGATAGTTTGTTCTTCCTCTAGTCGTTGAATTAGCATCACCTTGTCAAAGAACTTTTTCTTTGTCAAGAGGTTGACATCATCTACACAATACAGGTAAATCATGTAAATGACAAAGACATATTGACTATATAATTCAATGTGAATACCTATGTTATGCATCATTGACCTTGCTCTGTTAGCTGCCAGGGGAAAACGTAGTCATTTTGTAGGACCTCTTCAATGGACTGTATCTTGAGGAAGGGGTCAACAAGGGCATTGTACTGCTCAATTGCAGAAGCCAGCTTCTTTCTCTCCTCGTTTATTTTTCTTCTTATTTTATTTCGCCCTTTGTTTGTGGCTGAAACATAATGAATTGACATGGGGCATTTTTTGTATTACTATTTGTTATTGACAACAATAATAGTAGTAATAGTGATAAGAATGATGAAGACGAAGAATAAGTAGATCTTTCCTTTTATATTAAACATACCAGTGTGTCTGTAAAGACGATGTTGCCGTTGTTTAATGCACAAAGATAATTCTTCCATTGTGTTCCTTATTGGCTGAATTGCAGCATCACGGTCTCCTACAGTTGCTGTTTAAAAAAAAAAAA
>NW_015641322.1:7717-18651 GCF_001515625.1 Sinocyclocheilus rhinocerous
ATGATGGTATCAAGCAAACTATTCAGTTTGTGTTCCTGACTTCTTAGATAAAGCCAGTGCTGCTTTGCCTCTTGAACAACGATAGTTTGTTCTTCCTCTAGTCGATGAATTAGCATCACCTTGTCAAAGAACTTTTTCTTTGTCAAGAGGTTGACATCATCTACACAATACAGGTAAATCATGTAAATGACAAAGACATATTGACTATATAATTCAATGTGAATACCTATGTTATGCATCATTGACCTTGCTCTGTTAGCTGCCAGGGGAAAACGTAGTCATTTTGTAGGACCTCTTCAATGGACTGTATCTTGAGGAAGGGGTCAACAAGGGCATTGTACTGCTCAATTGCAGAAGCCAGCTTCTTTCTCTCCTCGTTTATTTTTCTTCTTATTTTATTTCGCCCTTTGTTTGTGGCTGAAACATAATGAATTGACATGGGGCATTTTTTGTATTACTATTTGTTATTGACAACAATAATAGTAGTAATAGTGATAAGAATGATGAAGACGAAGAATAAGTAGATCTTTCCTTTTATATTAAACATACCAGTGTGTCTGTAAAGACGATGTTGCCGTTGTTTAATGCACAAAGATAATTCTTCCATTGTGTTCCTTATTGGCTGAATTGTAGCATCACGGTCTCCTACAGTTGCTGTTAAAAAAAAAAAAAAAAACCTCAAAACATAAAACAATTAAACAAATTGCTTGCTCAATCACAAGTTGTAGCAAACTGCAGTGATAGTATTTTGCAAATGTAAACTGAACGACATATAGCCGTTACATACTACTGTGGGCCCACTCCTGTACATCTGTGACCCACTGATGGAGTACACCATCATCTACAGCCAGTTCTGTTTTCATGTCTTGTAGGTTTTCTGTCTCTTTTTTTAGATTCTGCTGAGTCTGAAAGACACAAACCATAATAATCGTTAATGTCTTGAAATATAATCACATTGAATGTCCCATTAGACATTCTCAGAGCTGTGGCAAAAGTAAGTGAAAGTGCAAAGGTGTTGGTCCTCCTTTAGCAGCAATAACATAAACCGAGTGTTTCCAAACATTCAGGAAGGACTTTTGACCAGTCATCCTTAAAGAACTGCTTCTCAGCTACATTTTATGATATCTGGTGTGAAGAGCTTGCTAGAGGTCATTACACAGCACATCTATTTGTTTACAGTCTAGACTGCAATTGTTCAATTCCAAATTTAATAAGTCATTAGTTTACGGTTTCAGAAAGATTTTTCCAAACTACGCTCTGAATATTTGAAAGGTATCATCAATGTGTAGAAGAATATTCAATGTGTACAATAATTAAATAATTTGAATTTCAATTCTATAATGTGTTGGTCTACAATTGTTACTTACTGAGAATGAGATGACATTTTGTGAGAAATACCTGAAAATCAACTAATTCAAACATTTTTCTGCCACTTCAGAAGAAACTGATACTTCACATTTAAAACAAATAATAAAGATGAATATAAATAAAGATTGCCTTTTGGTTTTAGAGTTTGGCACATATTCTGAACCTTCATTTTGTTCCACCCCATACACTGCAATGTGAGCAAATCTGTGCGTCCTGTCAATAAAAAACAAGCAAACTGAATACACTAAACAACAAAGTCTCACATTACTTTTCGGAAGAGTTACTTGAAAATTTAAATATCTGGAAAAGTTATTGAGGCCAACATTACATATAAACATACTAACCTGCTTTGGACATGAACTTAGTGCTTATACCAATCCTTGATAAAAAGCTATTCGCTTGTTCCACTTCTTCTCCCATGGTATATGCAGCGCCCGTTTGAAAGCTTCCACTCCATTTGATCTATTGAGTGAGATAAAGTTGCAGGCTAAATACATGCAGGCTTTTACTGAATACAAATATAAAACAGGCAATATGAACACACTGGTCTAAAATACCTCACATTTCACACCATGTACTTTCGCATGCATAACTGAGAGGAATGGCTTCATGTTCTGAAGATGTCTCAGTTCCGGGCAGGCCTGGCAAACTTTTATCAAGTATGGCCAGTATTTGCACACGATGTCAGCACAAAAGAAAGTTGCATTTTCTGTGCAGAGCTCTTTCTGCAAGTACAAAGGATAAGCATAGATCTCTCCTCTGAACATATTGAGTGCCCTCAAAAGAACACCATGCCTACAGACAGCGACTTCAATTCCCTCCTCATCCAGCTTACTGCTGGTCTTGCTGGAAAAGTCTTTCGCAGCGGCAAACTCTGCAGATCCACAGACACCTTTGCCTCCCACCTACATGGCATATGGGATCGAGAGGAAAAAAGCAGACAGGCATGATTCATGCATGATCTGTGTACACATGACTTTGTATGTGAAATCACTGGATAAAATTTTACACAAAAAAAATCATGAATCATAATGTGTACTTGCAAGCAATCTGATTGGCAAGTATAGTAAACTTACGTGTTGCACTTTTTTGCGGATATACTGAACAAAAGAGGAAACATCATCATCTTTGCAAAGAAACAACCCTTCGAAGTAGCCAGAGCCCTCTGAACTAATAAAACAAAATTACATGTATTTTTTTTTTTAGATCAGGTTTCTAAACAACAATGAACACAAACTTAAGAATTTCAGGGTAATTCAAAGAGCTGTTGTGACAATAATATAAAAAAACAAAACAGTCCTCACAGTATGAAACATTCTGCTCCAAGGTCTTTGTATTACTGACACAAAACATTAACCTTTTGTATGGCAATAAAATGTTATACTATTATGACAAAGTCAACCAACAACAACAACAACTATTAAACACTTACTTCCCAGCCTTTTTGAAACGGTGAAGTTTTCTGTTGCCATCCACAGCAATTGCCAGCATTAAAGGGGTACAAGCTGGGCACATGAAATGTTGTTCGTCGCAGATCTTGTCAACCTCATAACGGCAGATGGACCACTCGAAAAAGCTCTTCAAAAATGTATTGCCACATAAAGTGCCAGACATAAAGATACATAGAAAAATTATTACATTCTAGGCTTGTTCATTGTAAGTCTTTTCCACATCTACCATCCTCTCAGTTAAATATACTGATCACCAAAACATTAAAACAGCCAGAATAATATTATCATGGACCTCCTTGTTCAACCGAAATAGTACAAAGCTATTCAATAATGCTATTCTGTTCACAATTCTACAAAACAGTCTGACTACTGTTATTCGGTCATTAAGGTGTTTTTCCTCACAGAACTGCTTTGCAGTTTTATTTATTTATTTTTGTCACAATTCTGGGTAAGTGATAGAGATGATATAGACAGTTCTGTGTGTGAAAATCCCAGGAGTTCAGCAGTTTATAACATTTGGATCATTGATATTAACAATATCATGCAGATATAGGTCATCTTAAGTTTATGCACTACACTGCATTATTTGAGTGAGTGAGTGAGTGAGTGACGTGACATGTAGCCAAGTATGGTTACCCATACTAGGAATTAGTGCTCTGCATTTAACCCATCCTAAGTGCACACACACAGCAGTGAACACACACACACCGTGAACACACACCCGGAGCAGTGGGCAGCCATTTATGCTGCGGCGGCCAGGGAACAGTTGGGGGTTCGGTGCCTTTCTCAAGGGCACCTCAGTCGTGGTATTGAAGGTGGAAGAGAGCGCTGTACATTCACTCCCCCCACCTACAATTCCTGCCCGACCTGAGACTCGAACTTTGGGTTACGAATCCAACTCTCTAACCATTAAGCCATGACTTTTGTTGATTTGATAATCAAATGGATGATTGTTGGTGCCAGATGGGATGGGTTGAGCCCATCTTTGGTCCTGTTTACACATTGGTATTAAGATGTACAACACTAAATACAGTTGTAAATGGGGTGTAAAACATTTTGAGCTTGTCCACTTTCGACCACTTCCAGAGGTAGTCAAAACTGCATTCAACCAGATTTCTTTCATAGTGTAAATGCTCTTGTGGTTGAATGTGTAGGAACGGCCACTAAAGGTCACCCACTCTCCATCTACTGACCTAATGCATAAAGATTATGGGACATGCGCTAGTCAGATGAGATTTCAACTTAGTTGGCTGAACACCCAAGTTTGGTTTTAAGACAAAAATATATACCAAGCGTAGCATTCTCCAACCATTCCTAATTTCTAACATTCACTCACCACATTAGGTATGGTTTTGTGGTTATCAGAGCAGAAACAAAAGCTGCTGCTCTCTATATGGTTTTGGTAATCTAAAGCCCATACATTTACCCGTCCATAGACACCCCTCTCTTAGAAATCAGGACAGAAGTGGTTGAAAGTGGACAAAAGGGACTGATTAAAATACCAGGGGCCTGTACCATGAAGCTGGATTATCTGGCTAGTTTCAGATTAGTTTGCAGGTAATCCTGGGTTTTATCTACCGTTAAAATTTGGCTTGGTTTTTAGCTGCGTTCATTGCCATAGTAACTTACACTGCACTGCAAACCTGCTACAGGGCAGGTTTTGTTCTGGTTAAGAGATCTCAAACCGAAATTGGACCAATCAGATGTGAGCTGCAACATCCAACGCAATAAAGTCACTCCAAATTAAAGGTCACTATATAGTAAAAAAAAAAAAAAAAAAAAAGGATTTATATAATTATATGATCTATATTATTATTAATCAACTACACACAAGCAATTTTAGTTGAACTATTATTAAGCATTTAGTTTAAATGAATATTGATAAATAAAGATCATACGTAATAAAAATAAGCTGTCTGTAGAATCAATAGATAACGCTTTAAAAATGACCACATATGACCTTATATGTTCGAGTTTAAATCGCTATATATCCTCAATCATGGACAAGTATTTTCTTCAATGTAATTGTGTAAATTATTCATATTTTTTAATCTCTTAACCTTTAGCAAGAGTTTTGAATCGCGCTTGTTGTTGCAAGGCATGTGATTGGCTGTTTGCTGCTGATGTCACACCTTCATGTGCACACGCTCCACAAACTCAGGATCAAATCCCGAGTTGACGGAGAAAGTTGACGATCAGCATCATGCTACCAACAAAGCCGGATAGAAGTGGTTTGGTTTTATCAACTCGAAACTAATCCTATAATCCTGAGTTTGTTCTTCTACCATCATAGTACAGGCCTCAGGTGTAAATGGGAACGGTCTCCCGCATCTACTGGTGATCCGATCAACCAAAATGCATCTTAGGGTGCGCACCCGAGTTCGGAAGACGTTCATATCATCCAAATGAACCGGACTCTGACGTCAACGAACCCGTACTAGCAAAAGTGCTAGTGTGAAAGCACCCTTAAAACCAGGTGTAAACATGGACTACACTGCTCATCTCCTGGGATTTTTGACTGCAGTTCTGAAGACAGAAATGTTTTGTTTGCATGAGTTTGGAGCACAAAAATAATAGTCAGGATGTTTTAATGCTATGGCATATCAGTATATGAGAAAGGTACTCACTCTGCCATAGTGCACTGTCTCAATGTCAAGCATTCTTATGAATGCTAAATGAGACAATCCTGGAGCAGCCATTTTCAAGTCTTCAAAGGACATGAAGACTTCCTCGTCATAAATCGTGCAGAAGTTCATGGTTGCAGGCCAGTAGCCACTGTTCTGCATTTCAAACACACCTGGTATCCATGTTTCTTTGCATTTCTCACAATGAAGATGGGGCAATGACAATTCGTAGCGACCTACAAAATAATAGTCAGTAAATGAGATTTAATACCAAAGTATGATAACAGAATACAAATGATTCCCTAAAAATTACACTTAAAAACTGCAAAAAAATAAAATTGTAAAGGGAGGACATTAAATGGTTAGTTCACCCCAAAATGAAAATTCTGTCATTTACTTACCCTCATGTCTAGGGTTGGGTACTGAATTCGGTACTTAAAGGGTACCGACCGAATTACGTCGGTACTACCGAGTACCAATTCACATTAAATCAATCGGTGCCAAATTTCGGTACCCGAGAACGCATCTGGGCACGAGAGGTACGTTAGAGAAAGACAGAGAGACCATGTGAGACACTCCTGCAACTTGTTCAAACACAACACACATGGCAATGGCTAAACGTTCTGTGGTTACATTACACAGAAAATGCTCTCATGCGCGCTCCACATGTTTTTACATACTAAATATTGTCAGTCATATTTTCCATGTGTTGTTAGTCAAAACTTCAGCTCTGACAGCATCATGGGGAAAATAAAAACACTTTTGTGTTACTGTGCTGAGGAAACATACACTCACGGCACGTGTCCGAATGCAGCGCTGAACAGCAGAGGTTAAGAACAGCATGAGAAACGGTCATTTGCGAGTCGTGACATTTGAATTTTCTCCTGTAATGCGATCTCATGCATACTAGCCTACAGCGCACACATAACAGTTTATTTTGTCTAGTGTGTAAAATGTCTAAATAAATAAAGTTGAAATCAAGAGGTTTGTGCTTATTTTTTTCTCTGAAATAAATTTTTTGTTATTACACAGAAAGTAAAGTACCGAAAAAAGGTACCGATGGGTACCGCACCGAATTTCAGGTACAGATAGTGGTACTGGTACCGGTTAAAATATGAACCGTACCCAACCCTACTCATGTCGTTCCAAACCCGTAAGACTTTCGTTCATCTTTAGAACACAAATGAAGATCTTTTTGATGAAATAATGCTGTCAGATTTCTTTCCATTACCTGCTCTTGCAACTGAAACTTTGATGCTTCAAAAAGTTCATAAAGAGATCGGAAAACTAATCCATATGAATTGAGTGGTTTAATCCAAATTTTCTGAAGAGACTCAATCGCTTGTTATGATGAACAGATTTCATTTAGGCTTTTACTCTCATATAAACAATGATCAGCGAAAATAAGAAGAAGCTCAACCGAACATGAATAACGCACAAGATCAAACCTCCTCTGGAAGCTCAAACATGCTGCTTAACACACAAGAATTAACCTCATTGGTTATGCAGCACTTTTGAGCTTCTTCATTTGTGTTCCGAAGATGAATGATAGTCTTACGGTTTTGGAACGACATGAGGGTGAGTACTTAATGACAGAAACTTAATTTTGAGGTTAAGTAACCCTTTAACTACAAGATCCAGTAAAATCTTCAACTGTCCTGTGCAGATGTGTTTGTGTTGTATGACATGGTAAATAGCACCAAAGCCATTTTTAAAAAGTAGAATACATACATATTACAATTTTCTGATAATAAACATGCATATGTTTATTAAACAGGGCATATTTTAGTATATGCTGAACACTTACCCTTCATGTTGATTACAGTAATGGACTTCCCAATTCCAACACTGTACTTTTCTCCACAACTACATATGGAATTAGGAAGTGCCATTGGTAAGAGTCGATCTACAATAAAAAAACATAAAAACAAAGTGTCATGCATAAATTTACAAGTTCATTAAAAAAACATTAAAAAATTAAATTAAAATGGAAGTCTGACAATGAGTAGCACCGGCGGTGATGCACCAAAACACTTTTTTATGTGAATACTGTTTAATGTGAATATTATGACAGGAGTGAAGCACAAAGCTTTGTTTACAAAATAAATAATAGGATAGCAATGAAATGTTACATCACAGCCATTGAAACGTTGGAGGTATGTGAGCCAATAAATGTAAGCTTTGCCGGCTTTGTGTTCCGTTCACCCGATTATCAGCAAATTTAACAATATTTCAATTAGTTATTCCATGGACATGGTGTCTCTTTTCTTTTCCCAAATCTTCACTCACGTCACACTCATTTTCGCAGGGGATTATAAAAGTTGATTCGCTTTTACAGTTTTTCTGAATTGCTAAAACACATTTCTTGAAACCATCACTCATTTTCTCAAAACCTTAAACACAAATCCAAATACTCAAACTAAATTCACATCAATGCACGTATACTGATGGGGCAAACAGTCTTTACATTTGACCACCGCCACCTTTGCCTTGCACTCCGAACTCAGCTGTACCTTGCTATGCTCCGTTATAAGCCTATTGATGATTAAAGAGGGTCTAGCCTCCCTCCATCTCTCCGATGAAGCTGCTGTCCTTGTGCCCCAATGCAGTGATGCTGAGTGTGGGGTACTCTCGGAATGAAGGTTAGAGCTAGCAGCTGACAGAAGGTCTTGCAGCTCATTTAGAAGAGAATCTGTCACACCCCGGAGAAAAGAAAAAGTTAAACGAAAAAGTCACAATTATGCAAAATAGTTCCCTGTCTAATGATGCAGTGGTGCTCTTTAAGTTTACTACAGAGCATTGCTTTTTGTTGCAATGTCAGGCACTGTTGTTCTAATGTGAAAAAAAGAGGTAATGTTAACGTTTAAGCAAAGCATTTGTGGGCACTATTTTTATAGCAGTGTCATAAATCTTAATCATATGGGGCCACTGCATCTTATTGTAGCACATCATAAAAATATAATATATAGTTATTTATATGCAAAAAATAATAAACAGGAATTAACAAAAAACAACTAATAAATGTTTAAAGGTTAGTGTTTTAGCAATTCAGAAAAACTGTAATTAGGGCTATTATATTCGCATTCTTTACTGTGGTAAAGTGGAAAAAATGCTGTAATACAGAAACCTTTTTGCATGCATGTCAAATTATTTTTAAACACAGTTTGTGCTTGTTATTAGACTAGGTAAGGCACGTCAAGTGTATTTGTATAGCGCATTTCACATACAGCTATGATTTTAGTTTCGCTTTCTCTAGCAGCGTGAAATCAAACATAGCCTACTTGTCTTGCTGCTGTGCAAGATAAAACTAGCTCTTCAGACCTTTTACAACAAGTGTCAGTTACTTGGAACATCAGAAGATAACATGAAGATATTAGAGAAGAGATGGCCTCTGTTCCACATCCCAATCAAAGCGCAGAGCGGTATATTACGCACCTTTGTGTGTAAATAGGCTATAAAACGAATGCTTTTTAAATAATATTTAACTTTCTTATTTTATATATCAGCTCACTTAGAAGAGAATCTGTCACACCCCGGAGAAAAGAAAAAGTTAAACGAAAAAAAAGTCACAATTATGCAAAATAGTTCCCTGTCTAATGATGCAGTGGTGCTCTTTAAGTTACTTTACTACAGAGCATTGCTTTTAGTTGCAATGTCAGGCACTATTTTTATAGCAGTGTCATACATCTTAATTATATGGGGCCACTGCATCTTATTGTAGCACATCATAAAAATATAATATATAGTTATTTATATGCAAAAAATAATAAACAGGAATTAACAAAAAACAACTAATAAATGTTTAAAGGTAATAATCTTAATTATAACTAACCATGATGAAATTCTGTTGGCTTTAGGCATGGCCTTGATTTAACTCTTGAATCTGATTAATGCATGTAAAAGTGAGTCAAAACATATTATTATTTCAAAACTAATGCTTCACAATACAATAAATTATCCTTTAGGTCAACAAAACCTTACCATGTGAAGTAGAATGCTTTGCTTGTTTTGGACGTGACTTCTCTCTGATTTTACATCTGATTTTACCACTGGACTGGGTCCATTTTTTCTTCTTTGCCTGTGAATTTCAAACATTAAACTATATCTGTGCATCATTAAGACTCTAACGTTACATCTTCTGTTACAAAAACTTGACACTTTGTTTTGCACTTCAAGATTAATAGGATTACGACTGTCCTAATCTTAAAATTATTAACATAATATAAGATGTATAAATACATTATATCCATTGTTCCACCCATATTTCATCATTTTCAGTCAAATGTTACTGATTGCCGTAAAGTTTGGATGGTCAAAAAAAGACTAACCTTTGGGCCATTTTGGTTTGGTTGTCCAAACAGCTCGATTGACTCTTTTAAAAGATGATCCAGATTATTTCTTGAACTCGCATTGTCAAGATTTTTAATAACTGTTTGCCCTTGTTTGATGTTTGATCCAGGTCCATTTTGGCAGGGTCAATGTGGCCTTCTTTAACGACGGCATCCATTTGGGTGCGATCATAAACTTTTCCGAGGGATGCAGCAACAGCGCGTCCTTTTCTGAGAAGTTCGTTTAATTCTTTATCGTTATGCGCCATAGTGTCATAAAAAGTGTGATCTGAGAAAAAGAAAAAAAACACAACAAATGCATCAAAAACATTAATTGAAATTAGATTAATGAGTAATGACTAACGTTATCCAATGCTAAAACCTGTAGCATCACTTCAGAGTCGATGCACTTTTTCGATTACCAGCCAAAAACCACTTGTTATCAGACAAAAAACAACAACTGAGTACTTAAGAATACATTTCATAAAACAGATTACAAATATACATTAACAAATTAAATTAAAATTAAAAACTCACCAAGAAGAATAAGACGTCAACCACGCAGTGATTCTGATTCTGTTGCAGCTCTAAAATCAATCCGGTCGGGAATCCGGTCTTTTCTGGTTTCGTCGGATTATTGTTTATTTTAAATCAAAGCAACGGAATCACAACGTTTATAGTTAATATTTCATAAGGCTTCCTAGCAAAAAAGTATTAAACAAATTAATTAGATACGCATTTAAAAGCGGCTTCATGAGCAAATTTCTAGTTACTGGATAATTGACTGGTCAGAGAACACGTTCTATCTGTACGTATTTAAGGTTGTTTTTACGTCAATTTAGATATGTATCGAACCTGTAATTACGTCCAGATAATACGTAAAAGGCACTGTAAATACGTAAAGGCACATACGTATTGGACAGTTTTAATTTACGTCTAAATATGTACGTTTTGATTGTGAGATCAGGCTGCATAGTGTTACTGTTCACAGAAGGACTAAACTAAGCTTCTTGTGCTTAGAAGCTCTAACATAACTTCATGAGCATAAAACTCTTAAAACATTAAAATCTGTCTTTCTGCATTGCGAATGACATTTCATTTCACTTGTTAGAAACATCTTGTTAGAAACATCTTTCATGTGGGCAAGCTTTAGTGTTAACATT